>NC_142877.1:31267348-31418863 GCF_051225735.1 Oryctolagus cuniculus
GAGAAATACATTTTAAAACCCAGATAAATTGATAGAAAAGTGGGCATAAGACTTGAACAAGAATTTCAAAAAAGAAAATATCCACAAAGAAACTGCATTAATAATCAGGAAGCTACTAACAAAAATCAAAATAAGTTACCTATTTCTCCTCTCTCCCTCCCTCTCAATATATATGGTGGGAGATATAGTAGGAAATACTATTAAAAATGAAGTAATAGGGACTGTTTCATACTGCTAGTGTGGGTGGGAGCTTTTATATCCACTTTAGTCCAAAAAGGCACACCCTATAACCTAGATATTCTATTACTAGATATAGATGCTGAAGAAACTCTTGCAGATTTACTGGAGGAGAAAATATGAATGTTCAGAACAGGATTGTATTGTATTGATCACCGAAGGAAAACATCCCAAGGCATCCCAAGGGTCTATTCATAGTAGAATTGATATGTCAGCTTTGAATATTGATACAATGGATACTGTAGATAGTAGAAATAAGATAATTCTAGTTACTTAGAACAGTATGAATAAACCTTACAAACACAAAATTGAATAAATTAACTAAAATCCTCATTAAACCTGTAAAAGTCTTCAAAGAAAATAAGTTTTACTCAGGAACTTTATAAATATTTATATGTATTTGAAATAAAGAAAAAGCAGAATCATCATTCTGAACATGTAAGAATTTATAATTTCCTTTATCATTACAAAAAGGCCTGGCAGTTGAAAAAGTGTAGTACTGGACATTAAGTAATCACACAAAAGAACTAGTTCTCCCTTCCTTGATTTTGGGTTACCTAAGTGCAGAAACCCAAAAGTAGACTGGATGCCCTATTGCTGGTTTTTAATTAATTAATTAATTAATTTCCAAATTTATTTGAGAAAGAGATAAAGGTTTTACATACATTTGATCACTCACCAAATGACAGCAACAGCCAGAGCTGGGCCAGAGCCAGGAGCCCAAAACTCAATCCCAAGTACTAGAGCCATCACTGCTGCTTTTCAGAGTATGTATTGGCAGGGAGCTGGAATCAGAAGTGGAGCTGGAACTCAAACCCAGGCATTCTGATATGGGATAAAAATGTCTCAACGGTGTCTTAACTGCTGCACCAAATACGTACCCCATTACTGCCAATTTTTAGAGCACCAAATCTTAGTAAATTTATGTGCTTCCAGCTGAAAATACTGCTATGTTAGAATGGTAGATCCTTTAGAATATGGGTGATATTTATCAAGTATATTTAGTATGATTGCTGAATCCCAGGTTTTTTTTTTTTTTTTTTTTTTTTTTTTTTTTTTTTTTTGGACAGGCAGAGTGGACAGTGAGAGAGAGAGACAGAGAGAAAGGTCTTCCTTTGCTGTTGGTTCACCCTCCAATGGCCGCCTCAGCCGGCGCGCTGCGGCTGGCGCACTGCACTGATCCGATGGCAGGAGCCAGGTACTTCTCCTGGTCTCCCATGGGGTTCAGGGCCCAAGCACTTGGGCCATCCTCCACTGCACTCCCTGGCCACAGCAGAGAGCTGGCCTGGAAGAGGGGCAACCGGGACAGAATCCGGCGCCCCGACCGGGACTAGAACCTGGTGTGCCGGCGCCCCTAGGCGGAGGATTAGCCTAGTGAGCCGCAGCGCCGGCTTGAATCCCAGTTTTAATAATTGTAGTCTTTTTCACAGTCCCTTTTCACAAAGATTGGTAATTCTAGTAATTCCAGAGGCCTAGACAAGTCCTCTAGGGCATTAAATGCCCAAGCATTAGGTTGCTGACCGGATTCCCGCTTAATATTGACAAAGGCATACTACTGAGTTCTTTAATCCACTTTTGTCTCAAAAAAATAATCCCAAACACCAACCCTCAACATGACCCTCTTTTCTGTGCACAAACTTCCTCCCACCCTCTAGGGGACTGTACTGTACTTGGACGGTCGTTATTCTGGGTGGCATCTGATTTGTATGCAGAGTACAAGTGCAAACATGGGCTAACCTATACGGGGAGACTTATGCAATGATGGCCATGGAGGTCAGTGTGAGCTAAATTTAGTCTTTTAGAATTCTGAATGTCTATCCTAGGAAACCAGGCTCAGTCAACACATCCAAGAGGCATGAATACATCTGGAATTAAGAGGTGAAGTCTAGAGCTGAAGAGAAGCCAAAAACCAGGACCAAAGCCAGGACCAAAGCCAGGAATAAATTGAAGAAAGTCCTGAGTGTTGCCATAAACTTGTACCTTTGTTAGAGAAAAGGTATGTAGAATCATGACCTTGGATGTTGTCATTGGTACTTGCCAGAGACAACTTCCTGGAGAGTGATATTAGTGGGATATAATTGTTCTGGTAGGAACAGCAGAAAGCTATTGCAAAAATATAGCCTGGCTGTGGGGAGTTGAAGGCTTTGGAGGGAAAAGTGAATTGACTTCAGCTATAGTTTGAAGGAGGAGATGACAGGATTTCCTGATGGGTGTGACAGGGAGCGTCAAGGAGGATTCCATTAGCTAGGAGGGGAAAGATTGAGGGAAGAATATTTGAAGTGTCTGGGGGAAATTACAAGTTTGGTTTTGGATATGTTACATTTAAGATGTCTGAAAAACATCCAAGTGGGGATGTTTCTTTCAGCAGGAGGCTCAACAAACAACAGCTGTGGTAGCTGTTACTTTTCATCACAGTGACATTCAGTGACACAAATCCCTGGGAACTGGAACCTGGAACCTGCTAGCATCTGTCTCAGGGGACAGAATCCTTACCAACCAAAAGCCACTCACATTCAGATTTCCCTTTCTACATAAACATTCTCTCATCATTCTGTTTGATTGTTATTCCCTTCTTTGAGTTTCTTTATCATCTGCAGGTATCTGGATTCAAAGGACTGGAATAGGGAGCTTGGAGACTTTCCATCTCCATTGCTTTTTCTCTGGGCCCATTCAGTCATTAAATATATGCTTACTAAGCACATACTCTAAGCGTCAAAATCGGTTGATCTCAGGATCAATGGTCAGCAGTGAACTAGAATAAATGTTGAGGTCTTAATGCTTCTCTTCACCTGGTCATGTGAGGACATGTGAGAGAGGCATTGACAGCTGCTGCACAGTATGTGTCCTTGTCAATCACCTTATTGTTCTCTCTGCATAGAGCTTCCACTGGCTTCACGTTGTACCAGGTAACGTCCAGGCTGCTTACCATGACCTCTCTCCCTACACTCTAGCAACACTGAACTGCATTTGCTTTCTGCTCCTTTATGTGCTGCCCACTTGTACCTTGGTATCTTCACATCTGCTCGTCCCTTCACCTGAAATGCTCTTACCTGATGCCTTGGCATAGCCGGCTCTTGCAGGCTTTCTGATGCCATCTGAAGAATCAGTTTTTTAAGTGAGCTTCTATGATATCCCTTGCTGAAGGCAGATACCTTTTTCTTTTCTTACCTACTTCTGTGGAGTATCTAGCTGAGTATCTATCATGCAGATGTCCCTTGCAGCAGATGTATCTAGTGGTATGCTCTCATTATGTCAGCACTCATCCATTAAAGCTCAGGTTTGCTTTACTGTTACCTGTGACTCTCCTTAAGGTTTTTCTGTCTGACGGTGCTTGATAGACTCATGAATAGGGCAAGCCAGAATCATTGAGAGTTAATGGTCTAGAAGCAGTTTCCAAATAATGCAGATGAGAAGTTGTGTATACATGTCCAGGTTTCCTTACCCAGGGATACAGTGACTCTTTGGAAGTATTGCAGACCATCTCCAAGGGTTCCTCAGTTGGGTTGAGTTCCAGTTCCCTGCAGTGGTAACTTGCTTGCTAGTATAATACTTACTCATTTCCTTTCTTTTCTTAGCTCACTTATCCATCTCCCCAGCTATGTTTTCTGAGGTTATCTCCCAATGCATGAATGAAAGTTTTTCTCACATCCCCTTGCTTCTGGGAAATTTAACCTCAGACAACCCTTAATAAATCAATGGATAAATGCCATATTTATACTTATTTTAGTTCATTTTATTGTGCTATGAAAAAATACCTGAAGTGGTGGAGTTTCTTTAGCTCACAATTCTGGTGGCTAGAAAGTTCAAATAGCATGGCACCAGTGTCTGGAAAGGGACCTTAGCTGGGTCACAACATGGTAGAGAGTGTCTCATGATAGAAACATGTGGGAGAAAGCTGACATGGCAACAAAGGTAGCAAGAGGGTGACTGAGAAAGTCACACTTGATTTATAACTATTCCCCACTGCTGAAAGGCTTCACTACCACGCAAAACGCCACAATGGGCACCAAGATTCCAGTACATGAATTATTGGGGGACAAATCACACCCAAACCATAGCAAAACTCAAATGGTATTTACCATGTGGAAGCCACTAGGTTTTTGCTTGATTTATAGTGTCATAATTCTCCCTGAAATCCCTCCCCACCACATTACACTTTCTATCAGTATGATTTTTTAAAAAGAGTTGTATATTTATTTGAACATCAGAGTTACAGAGAGAGGGGGAGGGGAATAGAGAAAGAGAGAGAAGAGAGAAGAGAGAAGAGAGAGATATTGACTGATTGATTTATCTGCCATCTGCTGATTCAGTCTCCAGATGGCTGCTGCAGCAGCCCAGGCAGGGCTGGGCCAGGCCAAAGTCAGGAGCAAGCAGAATCATCTGCATCTCCCACATGGGTAGCAGGGTTCCAGACACTTGGGCCACATTCTGATGTTTAACCCCAGGCCATCATTAGGGAGCTGTATTGGAAGTAGAGCAGCTAGGACATGAACTGGTACCCATGTTGCAGGAGGTGGCTTTACCTGCTATGCCACAAAACTGGCCCCATCAGTATGATTTTAAATCTTATCTCTCACAAGGAAAAGATCCAATAACATGTGTTGGCTGTGTTGTTGAAGGAGTCACTACATGTTTGTTGCTTTGAGGATTTTGGGAGTGGAGAAGAGTTGCTGATGTCGTCCTAAGCATCCCGCTAAGTAGGAAGGACTGTGGAGAATGTCTCTGTGTGACATGCCACCAGGAAGAGTCTGAGAATCTGATTGCCTTTTATAGAAAATGAACACGGTCCTAGCCAAAGGGAAAACAGGAAGTGATATGGAAAGGAACTTGGAAACCATGATTTCAACCACATTGAAGTTTATTTTTATCAAGATAAGACTATGGTAAGTCAACAGGTTGGGCAAAACTCTGAGTGTGGTATCTTAGATTCTCAACCAGGAGAGTAGGAGTTAGAGGAATTTGAACACATTTTGATCCTTCTAGAGCTCAATGTTTCTTAGAGAGTTTGGGTTTCCCTTTTCTCTTTGAAACTGAAAATTATTTTCTGTTTGGAAATGTAACATATTAAACCATTTCCAAGAACTCACATTTAAACTTCAGAGTCAAATTTCTATAAGGTCATCCAGCATTTCTTAAACAGCATGACTAACACTCAGGATACAAATCTCAATTTGTTCTCATCATTTTTTTTTCATCTTGTTTAGCTTGTTAGATAAAGAGAGTGGGCTCTTGACCCAGTCTCCTCTTATTTCCTTTCAGTTTAGAAAGGAGATTAAAATATCCAACATCAGCCATGACCTGTGTGGTTCAGTATGTTCTGGATGTCGTGTGGTAGTGTGAGAGCAGTGACTTTTTAGGGGAAACCAAAACTGTTACATAAAATGTCCCATTTTTTAATATTTTAAAATAACCACAATAAAAAGAATCCCCATGCTGAAGCTCACTTTTACACTGTGAAGACTGGTTTCCAACCTCTGTTTTAACCTTGACGTTATAACACAAGAAAGGGCTTCTTTGTAAAGGAAGGTCCTCTGATGAGATCAGTTGCCTTTATATTCACAGAGTGGTCTCTGAAGTCTGCACGGTCTCACTAAGATGTGGAATTTGTAGGAGTAGAGAATAGAAGGTTGATCCTCACAAGCTGGGGAGAGTTAGGGGTAGTAGTGGGAGACATAGGTCAAAGGGTACAAAATTACAGTTGAATAGGAAGCATAAGTCCTGGTTTTACTGTACAGTGGTAACTATGGTGATGATAGTGTATTGAATATTTCAAAGTAGCTAGAGAAGAGTATTTTGAATGTTCATGCCATAAAGAAATGATAATTGTATGAGGTGATGGATATGATAAATAACTTAGTTGGTTATTACACATTATATGCATGTATTAAAACATCACATCATACTTTGTGAATATGTACAATATTATGTGTCCAAGACAAAGTAAAAATGATAGAGTTGCTGTTCATTGACCAGCTGTATCAGCATCACGCATTAGAGGAACAGAATTTCAGCCCCACACTGACTAACTGAATCAGAACCTGTTGCCCCTAGAGATCCCCAGGTAATTCATATGCACATTAAATTATGGCAATAATTGCTTGAGTTTGCTGCTGAAGAAAATAATCAGACTCTAAATACAGCAGCTGTGACTTCAATCTACTTATATATAGAGAGAAGAATGTGAATATTCCAGAAGTCATAGTCACCTACGGTAGTAACAGCTAGCAAAAGATTTAAGAAGTGGCCTATTGAAGAGGTGCATATTCTGTTTTGGTATTTATGAGGGGTCTTCAGAAAGTTCGTAGAAAATGTGTATGATGAAAAAATTATGCATAGGTTTCAATTTTTAGCACCAATATAAACGCATCTCTTATTCCCACATTCTGAACTTCCTGAAGTACCCTCATATAATCAATTAGTTGAGTAATGAAAGTGATAAAGGCAGCTCTTCTCAACATTTTCCACCAAAGTCTGTGTTCTTTGAGTGATGATGGGGCTTTTACATTTGTATTTACAGTCAATAATGTACATTAAGAATCCATTTTGGGGCTGGTATTGTGGTGAAGTGGGATAAACCACCATTTGCCATGGCAGCTTCCTATATCAGACCAACTGTTCAAGTCCTGGCCTGCTCTGCTTCTGATTCAGCTCCTTGTTAATGTGCCTGGGAAGGCAGTAGAAGACGGTCCAAGTGCTTGGGCTCCTGCCACCCAGCTGGGAGACCTGGATGGGGTTTTGTATTCTTGGCTTCAGTCTGGCCCATCCTGGTTGTTTTCACCATTTGGGGAGTGAACAAGTAGATCAAGTTTCTTTCCCTCTGTCTTTTCCTTTGTCTCTGTCATTCTGCCTTTCAAATAAATAAATACATCTTTTTAAAAAAGAGAATGTATTATGCACATGCCACTGTTCTGAGAACTGTATCCGGAGATAAATAAGGCACAATTTCCACTTAGTGCTTCTGGCCATAGAGGCATACATGGTGCGAGAATTCAGTGCCAGGAGATAGAGTTGGCCAAAGGCCCAATAATTCATCAGTGTCATGTTCATTCAACACAATATTGTATCACATTTTTATTTGAGTGTTTATTTGCTTAATACCTGTCTACACTTCTATCCTGAAAGCACCACACTTGCAGGGACCAATATTGAATGATACACCCATTGCTTCCTTCCAAATTTACATATAGCTCTCTACCCAGGGAAGGAAAATGTAAGAAAAAAATCACAGGATACTTTTGCACAACATTGTAGAGTCATTTCCTGTAGAAAGAAAAATGCAAAGAAAAGTAATCAAATTTTAGACAGCTTTATAGAGATAAAATTTAGATACTATATAATTTGCTCATTTCAGGAATACAATTCAATGATTTATTATATTCAGGTTTGTACATTCATCACTACAACCAATTTTTGAAAATTATTTATTTTATTTGAAATGCTGAGAGACCAAGATGGAGAGAGAGACAGGCAGAGAAAGAAATTCCATCTGCTGGTTAATTTCCCAAATGCTGGTGTTGCCAGGGAGCACTTGCAGGGAATCAGGAGTGAACTAGGACTTGAAACCAAGCAGTCTTATATTGAATGTGGGTGTTCCAAGTAGTGTCTTAACTTCTGCATCAAACATCCCTGCACTCCAGAACAATCAATTTTAAAATCTTTTCACTGTTCTCCCAAAAGCCCTGCATCTCTGTTAGTTTACAGATACTTCCCGTTATTCCCAGCTCCCTTTTTCCTTATCTCATCCTTATATAACTACTGATTTACTTCATGAGTTACAGATTTGTCTGTTCTAGACATTTACTATGAATAGAATCAGACAGTATGTAGTCCTTTGAATCTAACTTTATTCATTTAGTACCATGCTTTAAAACCTCATTGGAATTTATTTTATTGCACATTTCTTTGAAATGGAAATAAGAAAGTTAGGCTAAGGAATGTGTTAGGATATTATGGAAGCATAAATTATCTCCAAGGCTCAAATGCACCAAACTTTTTTTCCTTTTTTTTTTATTTAGTAAATATACATTTCCAAAGTACTGTTTATGGATTACAATGGCTTCCCCACCCCCATAATTTCCTTCCCCCTCGAGCCCCTCCAATCTCCCGCTCCCTCTCCCATTCCATTCTCATCAAGATTCATTTTCAATTATCTTTATATACAGAAGATCTATTTAGTATATATTAAGTAAAGATTTCATCAGTTTGCACCCACACAGAAACACAAAGTGTAAAATACTGTTTCAGTACTAGTTATAGCATTAATTCACCGCGGCTCAATAGGCTAATCCTCTGCCTGCGGCGCCAGCACTCCGGGTTCTAGTCGCAGTTGGGGCACCAGATTCTGTCCCTGTTGCTCCTCTTCCAGTCCAGCTCTCTGCTGTGGCCTGGGAAGGCAGTGGAGGATGTCCCAAGTGCTTGGGCCCTGCACCTGCGTGGGAGACCAGGAGGAAGCACCTGGCTCCTTGCTTCAGATCGGCACAGCGTGCCGGCTGTGGCAGCCATTTGGGGGGTGAACCAATGGAAGGAAGACCTTTCTCTCTGTCTCTCTATCTCACTAACTCTGCCTGTCAAATAGAAAGAAAGAAAGGAAGGAAGGAAGGAAGGAAGGAAGGAGGGAGGGAGGGAGAATTTAAGAAAGGAAAGCTTTGCTTTTAATTAGAAATTGTTGGGAAGCAGATAATTCTATGAATGAATATCATAATAATTCCTATTTAGAATGCATAAGAAATAAAATGAGGCTAAGCCTGCAATTGTAAGGAATCTGGAGCTGTCCATATTAGTCAAGATGGTGATATTTTGTCTTTTTTCTGGTTTGGACCATACTTATACCTTTGTCTGAGCTCACACGGGATTATGGAATGGTTTTGTTTTTGTCTTGATCCATCGTGGTAGAGACTGGGTTTGTCTGATGCTGGTGTTCTGGGACGTTTTCTGTTCAAGAATATAGCACACTGACTCAGTTATGAACACAAAGCCAGCTACTCAACACCAATCAGTGCTGTCAGGCTATTTCTCTCTTTGTGACCATGCACTGAGATTTGCAGTGTAAGGACTTAGGGAGAATGAATGTTATGGGTTGAATAGGATTTGTTTCCCTAAGACTCATACAGATATTTAAACTCTGACATCTTAATGTTAATAGTTGTTGGATTAAGGGTAGAAATTTGCTCTAAATGTGGTGACTAGGAGGTGGGATCAGTAGGCGGTCTGTATGTCAGTGGGAGTGTCCCTTGGAGGGGAGTTCTTGTGAGAGCCTTTTCTATTTCTTGTGAGAGCCTTCACTATTTGAGTTCATGTTCCATCTAGACTCTCTGCTACCAGGCTCAGCATCTGGTCATTGTGCCTCTGCACGTGCTATGATCAGCCTGTACACATGCTGGACAGTGGGACTGCGCGATCCTGAGCCGTAATCTCCAAATTGTAAGCTGAAATGAGCTTTTTCTTTCCCAAGGAAGTTCCTCTCTGATGTTTTAGTTAAAGTAATGAAAATTGAACTAATACATTGTGAGGAGAGGTTTCATTCTACTCCTGCATTTTACCAGCTGTTTAACTTGAGAACACTTACAGAGACTCCTAGTTTCTTAATGTGGGTGAGGGAACTTCCAAAAGTTCATGGAAAATGTGTGTTATGAAAAAAATTATGCATGACTTTCAACATTTTCTCATATTAAAACAAACTTTCCCTTTAATTTCATTTTTCACAAACTTTTTGAAGTATCCTGTCTAAACCTCCATTTTCTCAAGTTTTTTTTTTTTTTTTAACTCGAATGACTACGTGGGAAACTACCTTGAGGCTTTATTGAAATAATGAAAAGAAACATAGGCAAACTCAGCACTAGACATGTTAGATAATTAATGCAACTTGATAAATGATTGAGAGAAGATTATGTCAATTTTTATATTATGAAAATGTTATTCAATTAAATTTCACTGTTGTTGAGGACATCTGACATAGCAGGCTGGTACTATGTGACCATGTAATAGTTGTGGTGTTCAAGGTGGTCTTGGTTGTGACAGGTTCCTGCTGTGTACTCTCTTCACCAGAGAGTTTGAAGTCTGTTTTGGAGGAACAGTGCCTACAATGTACCCACTCCTCTGATTTCTCCTTTCAGCTCTCTCTGTTCACCTGTACTACCTTAAAAATATGAATATCTGCGTTGCTGTCCTAATTCTTCACAGACTGGTTCTCAAAATTGGATGTATATTGGGATTACCTGGAGGGTTTTTCAAACTACTGATTCCTAGATCTCTGCTTCAGGAATTCTCATTTATTGGTTTGGGTTGAAGGTGGATAATCATTGGCTTTAAAGAATTATCTCCTAGATAATTCTACCGGACAGCAGAGTTTGATAACCACAACTATAGATGGCATTTCTCAAGCTTTAATATGATTAAGAATAATTCAGGGAATCTTGTTAAAATGCAGATTCTTATTTTAGGTGTCAAGGACAATGCCTGGGAATCTGCATGTCTAGCCAACATGCTGCTGTTATGAGGACCATGCTTTGGGTAACAAGAGTGGATCCATCTCTTTTCCTTTACCCTTGTCTAACAATCTATTGGGGTTTCAGGTGGGATCTTTTAATAGAATAAGTTAGAGGGAAGGAGATATGAATGTAATCATATAGACTTGCACTTTTACTATCAAGAGAACACATTCAGAAGTTGGAATTTGCTGTATGTGTGTTGAGCATTTATTACTAAGGGTTACTGGATTGTGTATCTGTGTTCATGAAGACCAAATTCTTATATTCCTGGTTGTGATGAGCTTCCTAAAACAATGAGCTTCTGGTTTAATAATAGTAAATCTACATGGGAAGAAGACATTCAAAATAACTTTTTAAATTATGTCCTGTGTTTCATGTCGAAATACTGTGCAACCTAGTCAAGTTGCAAAGAGTCAGAGCTTTACCTCCTTCTCCCTCCTGATCTCATCTAAGAGGGTTTTAGCTGTGAGAATGACACCCTCATTGCATGGATAGAGATGCAGAAGAAGATGTAGTGTTGTGCTTGCCTCCTACTGCCTTTGAGAGGTGTCGCTCCCCCTCTTCATGGAGGAACGACACTAAACCCTGCCTAGGCTTCATATCTGAGTCACGGCACCATTATGTCGCTCCCCCTCTTCATGGAGGAACAACACAGGACCCTGTGCCGTTCTTTTGTCTGCTCGGCCCTCCCCAGGTTTGCTGCTGGTTCTTCCTGGGTTGGCTACTGTCCCTTCCACCTCCATGGAAGGGCGGTTCCCCCTGGCCACTTTCCCCACTTCCGCAGGGGAGCGGCACACCACCGGCTGGCTCTCTCGGGGGCTGCACAGGTGTTCCCCTTAGATGTTCCTGGTGCATGTTGTCTCTCTCTTCCTTGATAGTCCTCTTCCACCAATCCCAACTCTGCTACCCACACGCCGAGTACGCTGCTCTCCTGCAATCAGGAGCAGGATCAGCTCCTGCAGGTCATCACCCAAGCTAGCGAGAGGCAGCTGCGCAGAAGTTGCTACTCTCTTCTCAGCGCCATATTGTGGGAAAGCAGATGCATAGAATAAGTCTTAATTCCAGTAACTTAGTCTAGTCCGAGTTGCTCCCAGTTGCTCCCCACAAGAGGTCTTTGTAAAAAAGTGTTGGGCTGGTGCCGCGGCTCACTAGGCTAATCCTCCACCTGCAGCGCCAGCACTCCAGGTTCTAGTCCTGGTTGGGGTGCTGAGTACTAGTCCTGGTTGCTCCTCTTCCACTCCAGCTCTCTGCTTTGGCCCAGGAAGGCAGTGGAGGATAGCCCAAGTGCTTGGGCCCTACACCCGCATGGGAGACCAGGAGGAAGCATTTGGCTTCTGGCTTCCAATTGGCGCAGCGTGCCGGCCGTATCGGCCTTTGGGGGTGTGTGTGAACCAACGGAAAAGGAAGACCTTTCTCTCTGTTCTCATTCTCTCACTGTCTAACTCTGCCTCTCAAAAAAAAAAAAAAAAAGTGTTGGGCAAAGCCTTTGTAAGCTTCAGGTTCTTTCTATTAGAAAGGACTTGTCTTGCTTTTTAAATGGAATTTGGAGAGAAATATAGAGCTGTGGATGATTGAATCCATTTAGACTTTTCAAGGCTGTTTTCTTATGGAAAAACATATATATGTGACAAAAATTTCCAAGGCTATCACTTTGAGCTACAGATTAAGATGTTAGTTGTACCAAGGTCATCTTCAGACCCCACTACTTGTTGGGACATGCCTACGATTAGCAAGGTTTTGGGTGACTGGTGATATTAAGGGCCCTTAGCATAATTATGGAAGAAGCTTTAAGAAAAAGCTTAGGTATTGATAATAGAGGGATAAAGCTCCAAGACTAGTGGCCCATTTAGGAGGACTAGGTAAAGTCAGAGTGGATATGGTGAAGGGGATTGAGTTTGGTTTCAAGGGAGGGTCCTGGAGGTAAAATTATGTTTTTGGTTTTTCCTAAAGTCTTCTCATTTTAGTTCCTCTCCAAGGAGTAGGTGTTGAAGAAGAATTAGAAACTATTACAGAGGTGTCACTTCCATAGATCAGAGAAGGTGGAAACTAAAACAGAAATGGAGATTACAGCTCGGCTGTTTGACCTCAGGGCTTTTCTCACTGGACTACATTAATATTTCAAGACAGTATGAGTAATGGGTAACACATGTGGGAACAGTCATGTTGTGTAAGGAGTAACATTTGAGAAGCTAAGATTCTGACTGGGCGTGGCTCTACCTCCTGCTAATTTCTCTTAGCTTAATGCAGAGGAATTTGTAGTTGAATCAACTCTCTAAGAGAATGCTATTGCTTTCTGTATGGTCACAAATATAAGCTTCATTATGAGTTTCAAGATGGGAGAACTAACTCTTCCTGTTTCCAAAGAATAAGTGACATTTAAGGATCTCATTAGGCCATGACATAGAGGACTGGGACAGGTGAGATGGGCAAAGATGGCTGCCTTCTGACTCTGTAGCCAAAGTGGCTGCAGCAAAATTGAAGTCGAATATTGTTTAATCTTCTTCTGCTGCTGAGCAGATCAATACAAACATTCAAATGCTCATTTCCTGTATGGTCATCTGAAGCACATTTTTTTAATTGATAAGGGTTAGCAGATTTAGCAGCTTGTTGAAGTGTAATTTTGATGGATGAACTACTCTGCTGAAGAATAACAAGTTTCAAACTAGTCTTCTCTCAGCAACAGCTCAGGACTGGAAGGGCTGGCAATGGACTGGATTTAAAGATGAGAATAACTGATTGCTTGTGATGCCACAATAAGTATCATGATTAATGAGAAGCATCACCCCATTTAGTTCTAGTTAGGGTAACTGAAACTGGCATTTCTCAAGATTTCACAGTACAGCATCAGTCTACTAAAAGCTTTGTATGTACAATATCACTTCAGCAGCATGTATATCCTGTACCTAATACATACTCAGTGGTTCAGTCAGACAAAATATATGGATAAATATTTAAATTGCCATGAAAACAGAATTAAAGCTTTAATCCTTCTAAAATTATATGAAATATTTTAATACTAAAAATTTAAAAAATGAAAATATAATATTCTAAGGAGTTAAAATTGAATTGCAAGACCTGAAGGATCATTAATCCCAGTGAGTTTTATGAATTTTTAGAACCACAACACGATTTCCAAAGGAAATTTTATTTGAAAGTTTTTTTAAAAATATTTATTTATTTATTTGAAAGGCAGAATTACAGAGAGGCAGAGGCAGAGAGAGAGAGAGGTAGGTAGGTCTTCCATCTCTTCCATCTGCTGGTTCACTCCCCAGATTGCCAACAACGGCCAGGGCTGGACCAGGCTGAAGTCAGGATCCAGGAGCTTCTTCCAGGTCTCCCACATGAGTGCAGGGGCCCAAGCACTTGGGTCATCATCCTCTGCTGCTTTCCCAGGCCGTAGCAAGGAGCTGGATCAGAAGTGGAGCAGCTGGCACTTGAACCAGATGCTGGCACTGCAGGTGGCAGTTTTACCTGCTATGCCACAGTGCCAGCCCTTTGAAAGTTTAACATTGGTATTATTTAATATTAGTTAACATGAGAGTGAGATGAATGGAGCAGTCTTGGCAGAGGCAGAAATGTGACCAAGATCTTTCTGCTCCTGTTCTTCCCCTCCTTTGCCTTCTCCAGAGCACCTTGTTCCCTTTGTGTGAACAAACTTTAAAAAGTCCACAGAAAAATGAAATGAAGAGATAAGTTAATTTCGGTGCAAATTTTTTTGAAATCCATGAGCAGGTTTTTTATTATACACATTTTCCATGAATATTTTGAAGACCCCTTGCATGATAGATTTCAGAACTTTTTTGCTTTTAATTTCATTTTCCATGAACTTTTTGAATTATCCTCATGTTTAGTGCAGCTCTATGTAGACTTTGTATGGGTCTAGCTCAATCTTTTTATTTAACAGAAAATGAAGATTAGCAAACTGAGGCTCAGCTCTTGTATAAAATGCCAAGACAAGTTAAGAATGGAACCAAGAGTAAAGTGTAGGACTTTAACTATCAGTCCCTGCATGCAGTCTCTCCTGAAAAAATGGAAGGAATTATAAGCTTTATTATGATTTTTGTAATAATTTTTTAAAGTTAAAAAAAGTTTAAGAAAACTTTGATAAACATATGGCAATATTTCAATACATGCATTCAGTGTATACTGATCGAATTAGGCAGTTAGCACATCCATTTTTTTTTCTTAGTGCTTGGAACCTAATGGCTACTTTCTTCCACACATACAGTATTTTGAGGTATAGTCACCCCATTGTGCTGTGGAAAACTAGAATCTGGTAAAGACCATCTGAGCACTCAGATTTGCTTTGTGTATGGATCAGCACTGGTTTTGTCTTGTCAGGTGTGTACCTGACAATGACTTCTCTTGACCATGACCAAGAACCGTACCCTTCCTTATTTTGACATTGTTGTTTGATGTTGTGGATTAACATTTTCCCCTCTATCATCTGAATGTCCAAGGTGCTCATCTTAGATTCCAACACTTGGATGGTTGACAGAGTGTCTAGTATTTCTCTTTGCCTTTCATATTTTTAGACATCAGAGATTTTTTTTTTGAGATAATGCTGTTGGTCCCAGACTGATGTACCATTCACTAGATCTGACTCATGAGGAGAAATGTGTCGGGCTGCACCTTGGAGCAGATTTAGTGATTTGGCATAAAGGAAAGAAAGGAATTGGAAGGCAAAGATTCAATGACAACTTCTACTCCTCTCTTAGCTTGCTTCATCAGAGTTGTTGCCTGGGAAATGCTGTGCCTTGCATCATTATGGAATACATGTCTCCATGCCTTTTTTGTGTGTCCCATTGAAATGTTTGAGATCCATTGAACTAGAAGCTTTTTATTGTGATCAACCTTATGGATTTGGGAAGTTCCTTTTATAGGAGGCATAAAAGCAATGTTGAGTATACAGAGCAGTAAATCCTAAAGGTTTATTTAATCCTCCCTTTAAATCAATTCCCATAATCCACAGACATAATTTCCTATTAGTTTAGCCTTTATGCCTTCATAATCTTTTTCATGCTGATTGCCAGCACTGTAATTTTTCTGACTCAATATTGTAAGTCTCCTAATTAGTTTCTTCATTTTTAATATTCTGAATTTAATCCAGCTTGTCAATTGCTACAAGAGTTATCACCTTAAATCCAAATGGAATCTCAGCATGAATGAATGAGAGAATATAATCCAAATAATTACCTATTATTAATGTATTAATCATGGCTTAAACCCTTATGGTAAACCATAAATAAAGTGACTTTTATAGAACTGATTTTTTTGTGTTTTGCTACATTATATGTCAATATAGCAAATTGTTTTTTTTAACTTTTATTTAATGAATATAAATTTCCAAAGTACAGAATATGGATTACAATGGCTTCCCCCCCCATAATGTCCCTCCAACCCGCAACCCTCCCCCTTATCCACTCCCTCTCCCCTTCCATTCACATCAAGATTCATTTTCGATTCTCTTTATATACAGAAGATCAGTTTAGCATACATTAAGTAAAGATTTCAACAGTTTGCTCCCACACAGAAACATAAAGTGAAAAATACTGTTTGAGTACTAGTTATAGCATTAAATCTCAATGTACAGCACACGAAGGACAAAGATCCTACATGAGGAGTAAGTGCACAGTGACTCCTGTTGTTGACTTAACAAATTGACACTCTTGTTTATGGCATCAGTAATCATCCTAGGCTCTTGTCATGAGCTGCCAAGGCTATGGAAGCCCCCTGAGTTCACTGACTCTGATCATATTTAGACAAGGCCATGGTCAAAGTGGAAGTTCTCTCCTCCCTTCAGAGAAAGGTACCTCCTTCTTTGATGACCCGTTCTTTCCACTGGGATCTCACTCGTGGAGATCTTTCATTTAGGTTTTTTTTTTCCCCCAGAGTGTCTTGGCTTTCCATGACTGAAATACTCTCAGGGCATTTCAGCCGGATCCGCATGCCTTAAGGACTGATTATGAGGCCAGAGTGCTGTTAGGACATTTGCCTTTCTATGGGTCTGCTGTGTATCTCACTTCCCATGTTGGATCATTCTCTCCCTTTTTGATTCTATCAGCTAGTATTTGCAGACACTATTCTTGTTTATGTGATCCCTTTGGTTCTTAGTCCTATCATTACGATCAATTGTGAACAGAAATTGATCACTGGGACTAGTGAGATGGCATTGGTACATGCCACCTCGATGGGATTGAATTCGAATCCCCTGGTATGTTTCTAAGTCTACCGTTTGAGGTAAGTCAGTTTGAGCACGTCCCGAATTGCACATCTCTTCCCTCTCTTATTCCCACTCTTATATTTAACAGTGATCACTTTTCAGTTAAGTTTCAGCACTTAAGAAGAATTGTGTATTGATTACAGTATTCAACCAAAAGTATTAAGTAGAACAAACAAAAAAAATACTAAGAGGGATAACATATTAAGCTGCTTATCAACAGTCAGGGTGAGGGCTGATCAAGTCACTTTCTCATAGTGTTCATTTCACTTTAACAGGTTTCCTTTTTGGTGCTCAGTTAGTTGTCACCTATCAAGGAGAACAAGTGGTATTTGTCCCTTTGGGATTGGCTTATTTCACTCAACATAATGTTTTCCAAATTCCTAATATAGCAAATTGTTATTGAAAATTATAACCCAAGTGCTTATAAAGAATAGACATGATGTTGAAAGAAAGACCGAGTGATTATTTTTCTCCTTTATTTTTTTACACTATCAATAATTATGGCAGTTTGAAGTATTGGTAGAAAGTTTGTGAATATATGCTTGGCAAACTCTATGGGAAATGTGTTCTATTCTCTTCTCAGACTGGCTGTTGGCTGGATGAAAGAACTCCCTGTGCCACAGGGGAGAACCCTTGTTTCATCTATTATGCAGTGATGCAGATTTTGGACCTAGAACTTACAAATGAGGCTGCTCTGTAAACATGTGTGGAGTACGATCTTTGTCTCTGGTCCCAGGCCCTCTGTTCCCCTCCCTATAGTTCCAACAATGGTACTGCTCCACATTTTGATGCTGAGGTTTCCCTCAAGCAATGGGGCACTTAGAAAACCTTTTCTTCTCAAATGAAACCCATGAATCCAGGACAAGGATACCTCACATGGTACCTTGTTAACTGGGCACGAAGGAAACAAGTAAATAGAGTTTGCAGCAACATGACTCTGCCATAGATTGAGAGAATGGGAGGGGGATGGCATGAAACTGGCTCCAGCCTCATATAGAAGGGCAAGTGCCTATCCAACCAGGCACAGACTATAGGTTTGTCACCCAGCTACACTGAGTGAGACTCATGTACTTCTATAATTATGAGTAGATTTTAATGGATGTGAAAATCTAGTAGTTATTAATTCTAATCAGTTTCATCCAGCAAAAAATTATACAATTATTATACAAAAGTATTGAAATAAAAATTTTTTTGAAAAAGGTTTATTTATTTATTTGAATAACAGAGTTACAGAGAGAGAGGGAGAGACAGAGATCTTCTGTGCCAAATGGACATGGAAGTTGGGGCTTGGCCAGGCTGAAGCCAGGAGCTTCTTCCAGGTCTCCCACATGGGTACAGGGGCACAGGTATTTGGGCCACCTTTGGCTGCTTTCCCAGGCCATTAAACAGGGAATGGGATTGGAAGTAAAGCAGTGGGACACAAACCAGTACCCATAAGGGATGCTGGTGTCACAAGTGGCAGATTAACCTGCTATGCCACATGCTGGTCCCGGAAATAAAATCTTTAATGCTTAGCCTGAACTTCCCTGTGAGTGATATGAACATGGGTCAATCCCAGACCCCCCAGAAAAAGGAGGAAAGGAGCTGAGAAGTCTGAGCAGAAGTCTGGAAGCTGTAGTGTCTATTCTCCAGTTGCCTCTTTTAGACAATGAAGTTTGAGTTACACTTCTTCTCTAGACATAAGCCATTTCTCTAGCGTATGTCTATGTTATATTGCTTTTCAACTTCCCATCCAATCTAGCATAAGTATTTTCAGTTTATCCTAAGAAGCAGTAACTAAGAGGTGGTATTTGGCACAACAGTTAAGACTCTTCTCCCCTCCCCTCACCCTGCCTCCCCGGGATGCTCAAAACCTACATCTGGGAGTGCCTGGGTTTGAGTCATGGCTCCCCTCCTGATTACAGTTTTTTGCTAATGTGCACCCTGAGAGGTAGCAGGTGATGACTCAAGTAGTTGGGTCTCTGCCACCCATGTGGGAGATCCAGATGGAATTCTTGGCTCTTGGCTTTGGGCTGAGTCAGACTCAGTTGTGGGCATTTAGGGAGTGAATCTGTAGATGAAAGATCTGTCTGTATGTCTCTTTGCCTTTCAAAATCAAGTAAAATTAAATTAATTAATTAATTTTGAGAAAGGAATAATAATTAAGGTAAAACTGAATGAACTACTCTGAAAAACATCTTAATGACAGATGCTAATTTCTAAAATTATTTTCTAAGAAAAAACTTTAAAAATATGAAACAAATTAGAGTGTTCTATTTCTTTTATTTCTTTTTATTTATTTGAAAGGCAGAGTTACAGAAAGGTAGAGGCAGAGAGAGCGAGAGAGAGAAAGAGGAGAAAGAGAGAAAGAGAAAAAGAGAGAGATTCTATCCTTGTAACTCCCAATTCACTCCCCAAATGGCTGTAATGGCCAGGGCTGAGCCAGGCTGAAGCCAGGAGCCAGTAGCTTCTTCCAGGTCTTCTATGTGGATGCAGGGTCCCAAGCACTTGGGCCATCCTGCTTTGCTTTTCCAGGCACATTAGCAGGGAGCTGGATGGGAACTGGAGCAGCCAGTACTAGAACCAGAGATCATATCGGATGCTGGCACTGTAGGTAGCAGCTTTACCTGCTGTGCTGCATTGCTGCATTGATGCACCCAAGTCGTATTTCTTTTAAAAAATTCCAAGTTAACACGTCAATGTGAGAATGTATTGACTACTTATCACAACATATTTTATAATGATCATTTTTGCTCTTGTGCATCAAATTCCTAGGCTACAAACTGGGTGTAGGATAATGCAAACATTAAATGGAAATTTGTCAGGGAAAGATGAGTTATCTCATGAAAATCACACCAGTACCTGGCATTGTTAGTCTTTTGCACTTTTTCCAGCATAATCTCAAGTATAAGATATGGCCAGGTGCTATGCTGGAATCATTATTAGTGCAGTGTCATTCTCAAATTTTATATTTTTTGAATTTAAATATCTTTCTAAGTTATGGCTAATCTTTCTCTTTCTTTACAAAGCATGATTGGATTCTGATCCTTTCAAAAATTGTCTGAGGTTCTAGGCCATTGTGAATGACTTACATTCCTAGGTTTAACTGAGTCAATGTTGAACACATACCTACAGTTCCCACAATAGCCAGAGCATGACCAGGCCTAAACATGAGCCTAGAAATCAATCCAGGTGTTCCAAGTTGGTGGCAGGGACCCAAGTAATTGAGATATCACTTGCTGTCTCCCAGGGTGTGCATTAGCAGAAAGTTGGAATCCAGAGCAGAGATAGGACTTGAACCCAGGTACTCCAATTTGGAATGCAGGCATCCCAGGCAGTGTCTTAACCACTAAGCCAAACACCCAACCCTGCCTGCCATTCTGAGTAGCATGATGAAATTTTGTGGCATCCTTTTCCATCCAGCCTGGGTTGTGAATCATCCCTTTGTCCAACTTATCCACATTATATATGCTACTCATCCATTTAGTCACTTATTATCTGTCTTGGTTATCAGATGGACTATTGTGATATCACAGTGTTGTGTTCAAGTAATCCTTACATAGTACTAATGTGAAGTTATAATGCCTGTCATTCACTTCACTTCATATCATCACAAATATCTTATATCATCACAACAAGAAGAATGACTATAATACAATGAGCTATTTAAACAGAGGGAGATCATGTTCACATAACTTTTATGACAGTATATTGTAAATTGTTCTATTTATTGGTTATTGTTCATCTTATTCAGTTGAATTTATAAATTAAACTTTATCATATATATGTATGTATAAGAAAAAATAGTGGATGATTTATAGGGTTCAATATCCAAAGTGTTAGACATCCACTGTGGGTCTTTGAATGTATGTCCTGCATATAAGAGGGAACTGTAGTATTTTTTAGGAAAAACAAGACTTTTGAAATACTGTAGGAATTGAAGTGATGACTAAGATTTGACTCTCTCCTTTAAGGATCTTAAGAATGGACAAAATAGTCTTGTAACAATTCACTAGTATGCAAGACAGAATGGGATGCTGCAGCTTTCTTAGGAAGATGGGAAGTATGGGTGCTACTCAGAATAGGAGGAGAAGATTGACCAAGTATCATGTAGACATTTGGGAATAGCTCATATTCAGGTGACAGTGGGTCATGATCCAGGCCCAGCAAAGTGTCCAGAGAATGGGCAATAGCCTACTGTCTGCTCTATGTAAAGTCAGTGGTGTCTCAAGATATACGAGGGTACCTTAAAGTAGTTCATTAAAAAAAAAAGGTAATTGAAAGAAGTTTAGGGGACAGCACTGTGGTGCAGCAGGTTAATGCCCTGGCCTGAAGTGCTAGCATCCATATGGGTGCTGGTTCATGATCCGGCTTCTCCACTTCCGATCCAGCTCTCTGCTATGGCCTGGGAAAGCAGTGGAAGATGGCCCAAGTCCCAGAAGTAGGAGACCCAGAAGCTCCTGGCTTCAGAGCGGCGCAGCTCTGGCCATTGCAGCCAATTGGGGAGTAAACCATCAGATGAAGACCTCTCTCTCTTTCTCTTGCTCTCTGCCTCTCCTTTCTGTGTAACTCTGACTTTCAAATAAATAAATAAATCTTTAAAACAAAATAAAAGTTTATTTTCGTGCAAAAACTTTTGAAATCCATGCATTTTTTTTGTAACATGCATTTTTGCATTACAATTTTGAAGATCTCTCATAAAGCAAGAGAACTGGGCAGAAGTAGGTTGACAAGGACAGGGTCATTATATGCAGCTCCAAGCAGGCAAAGTATCTGCTTACATGAAGGAAATGTAGCAGTATTTATTTGAGTGAGTTATCCACAGAACTGAGGTTGGAATCAGATCCTTGTCTTGAAGCAAAACATGAGAATCCAGCACAGCTCAGACCAGGGACCCAAGATGATGGATTGATTTTCAGCACAAAATAGTAGACTAATGGTTAAACTTAAAGCAGCAAATTGTCCGGCAATTTCATTCAAAGAGTATATAGAGTACTTTAGATTCCCATGAAGACCTGGAATCTGCAGCAGGACTAACCTGTAGCCTGGGCCCAAGTCCCCTCAGCCAGAAGGAGAAGGTGTGTGCGAGTGAATTGGAGCCCAAGAGAGTCATTATATTGAGCCTCTTTGCTTGTTTCCAATTTCTCATCTCTTAGCTCCCACATTCACTGTCTGGCAGGGAGGTTGTACTTTTGGATTAAGTTCTTCTTTTGAACCTTATCTGAATTCTGTTTGCTCAGGTTTCCAAATTGCTCTGGGTGACATCTGCTTGTCACCAGTAAAACCCAAAGGATGGCCAGGTAGATTGCCTTGCACAGGGCAGACAGGTAATTGCCGCTTTAATTTTGTTTTGTTTTTGGAAGGATCCAGGTGTCCAGCCTCTTTATCTCACAAAAGAAGCTTAATAAATGTGGGAGTGTTGGCAGACAAGATGGCCCAGTGGGCAGACTGCCCATCAGATGTGTTTGCCTTCTGCTATTGAAATAGTACTTCCCGTGGAAGCATCACACATCAGGAATTCTCTGCTGGTCCAAGCACCCCAATAGCTTCCAAGCTAGGAGCACAATTAGAGACGTGGAGGCTTCTAAGCAGCCAAGAGACACATTTCACCTTGGAAATTCAGATCTCAACAGAGAGTACTCGAGCCATGTGAACATAAATCATTCCTCTGAAAACCTTTTCTTTTTATGAAACCAAATTCTTTAGAGCCAGAATCTGTTTGCTCATTAGAGTGTGCCTCTGACTTTGAGGGATTATTCACATTAGAAATTGTGTAGATATAGAATCTAAGTTGAGATATCTAGAATCTGACCTCAACCATTTTTCTTTTCTAAACCAACCCACTTTGCTGTGCATATGCACCAGTTGGAGTTATATGTGAGAAAGGCAGGGCTTACTCAAAACCAGGCCAGGCCAAGGCTTGGGTCTAGGCTGAGCAGCAGCTCGGGAAACTGGAGGATGTTCCACAAGCAGGTGTAAGTACTCTGCATCCAAGAAAGTCAGTGAGAATTAGGGGCTCAGAAATTAGAGAGGTCTACTTTCCATGGGGACTGTAATTTGTGAGTAGAATTGTATTCCTGCAAACACTAGGGAATATAAAAAGGTGAAACCAGCCAACTGTGAGACTAACAGATGGGGGCTAGGGAAAGTTCCATTTATTAAAACTGTGTAATTAGGTGGGAGAGGGTTGAGAAGAAATAAAGAAAGCCCAGTGACCAAAACTGATTGCAGTTAGGGACCTTAAGATCCCAATAAAACCATTCTTTCTTCCTTTAGGTCCCAAGGCAACTTCATTACAGTTGCCTCTTGAATAACCAGGTAGATGGCATGTACTATTTTGCTTTATAGACAGAAATGTTCAAATATACACTTGAACTTAGAGGGTATGGCTAGATCCAATCATAGACTTAATAGAACGGTCTTGGTTCTCAGATACTGGGAAGTATGTTGTTTTCAATTTTGAAAGAGGTTGGCTGGCTGGTGCCACAGCTCACTTGGCTAATCCTCTGTCTGCAGCGCCAGCACCCCGGGTTCTAGTCCCAGTTGGGGTGCCGGATTCTGTCCCAGTTGCTCCTCTTCCAGTCCAGCTCTCTGCTGTGGCCCGGGAAGGCAGTGGAGGATGGCCCAAGTGCTTGGGCTCTGCACCTGCATAGGAGACCAGGAGAAGCACCTGGCTCCTGGCTTCGGATCGGCGCTGTGCGCCGGCCGTGGCAGCCATTTGGGGGGTGAACCAATGGAAGGCAGTCCTTTCTCTCTGCCTCTCTCTCTGTCTCACTATGCCTGTCCAAAAAAGAAAAAGAAAAAGGTTGGCTGAGACCTATGACTCCAAGATGTGGTGGGGTCTTGGAGGAGACTTAGATGGACTTCAGTTCAGTGAAGAACTTTATTGAATTAGAGAAAATTCCCTCTTCCTATAGGCTCCTGTCTTCTAGAGTAAGTAAGCAAATTTCTTTTGACAGGGTGGGAATGGTTGATTGTGTCTAGAAGGGACAGCTGGACCTATTCCTAGACAAACCAGGGGATTGCCTGACACTAGATACAACTGTAAAAATATTTCTAGAACTTGGGCTTAATTAAGAGTAGCTCCAATTAGAGACAAAGAGTAGGAATCCAGGATGAAGAGGACTAATGGGGAGTGAGTGGATATCAAGGGCTCCAAAGGAACAGTATTTGCTGATCTATAGGATATGGCCAGAATTGACTGGTTCAGAGATCATTGGCACAGGATCTCAACATTTAGGAGAGTGAGACAAAATTGGAGAAATGGGGGACAAAGCAAGGCTGCTGTCCATGTATAGAAGCAGGTCTCTGATGGTTTGCCTGATTCTAGCAGAATCTGCCTATTGAGTTCTAACACTTTTTAATGCAAATGTTAGATATCTTGCTACATCAGTGCATATGTTTACCAAACATTTATCTGCTCAGATGAAACAGAACCTTCTTTAACAATAGGATGGGTAACTTTCCACAATTTAGTGTGGAAATTGAAGCTGATTACAGCTGGGGTTCTATTGTGTTCTTCTAGCAAGCTACCAGTGTCCTCAGGGTTTTTACTCCACTTGGTTCCATTTATGTGATTCCATTCTGTTCCACTCCACTCCATTCTACCCCACTGCACCCCATTCCATTCCAATTTTGTTTTTATTTGTAGCTAGAACTGCGCTAATGGACTAGTTCAATGACCAGTAGGTAAACTACTGGCTCACAAGGAGTTCCGTGAAGAACTAATCTTGTGAATTGTCTCACAAAGAAGAGAGTTCCATTTGTCTTATGGACAATCATGTTATTATCTGAAAATGTATCCAAAGTTTGCAATGCATGAATTGGCTTAATTTTGTTTAACCTGAGTTTCTTCAAGTTTTTTGTCCACTGAAGCATGGTTTGTTTTTTATGTATGGATTAATAGCCCATAGAATTATTTGCATGAACCAGTAGAGTTTTCACATGTTATGGCCTGATCTGATCTAAGGCTGTTCTCTCAATTAAAGAAACTTTTTATTTGGGAGATCTCCCATCTGCTGGTTTACTCACTGTATGTCTGTAATAGCTGGAGCTGGGCTGAGTCAAAACCAACAGCTGGGAACTCAATCCACAGCTCCCACATGGGTGACAAGGACCCCATAACTTAAGCTATCACTGCTGCCTCCCAGGGTCTGGTACCAGCAGGAAGCCACAATCAAGACCTGGACTGAGAATTGAACATGGGCAATAAATGCCTGCTCCCAGCCCTCAAATTTAAATGTTCACATATACTGAAAACAGAAAGCACTTTCAGTATGCTAGGAGCCACTGGAGTACTAAAGTAGAGTGTAATTATGCAAATAAATGGGCTTTGGCTCTGGGACTAAATCAAGGAATATTGTTAATATCTGAAGGAGAAAGTTTTGACAGCAGAAGATGCATGTTTTTGCTATTGCTCATAAATTTTAAAGGTTACCCACTGGGTAGTGTAATGACTGTCAATATTTTTAAACTTTTTTTTTAAATCAAATAACATGTCAGGACATTCACATGAGAATTCATGTCTGTTGTTATGCTCAAAGATTTACACTAATCCCACTCAAAATCCAGGCTCCTGTGCTCTGGACATAGAATGTTTGAAGACATGGAAACTCAGGTCTGACTTTAATCTCGTGGTGTCTACATGGAGAACATAAAGGTCAGTGGCTCTGATCATTGATGTCTACATCTCTTTTTATTTATTTATTTTTAAATTTTTATTTAATGAATGCATTTTTACATAGAAACAACTTTAGGAATATAGTGGTCCTCCCCCCTTAGCCCCCTCAGCCCTATCCCACTTCCTATTCCCTCTCCCGTCTCCTTCTTCATTATGGTTCATTTTTAGTATGACTTTATATACAGAGGACTAACTCTATGCTAATCATAGACTTCAATAATTTGCACCCATGCGCACACACAACATATAGAGAACATTTTGGGGAGAGAATTTGCAGTTGATTCTCATATTACAATTCAACAGGGACAGAGGTCCTACATGGGAGCAAGTGCACAATGACTACTGTTGTTCCTTTAACAATTAACACTCTCTTTTTTATGACATCAGTGATCATCTGAGGCTCTTGCCACAGGCTTCCAAGGCTATGGAAGCCTTTTGTGACCATAGACTCCATTGGTACTTGGACACAGCCATGAGCAAAGTAGATGTTTTCCTCTCCCTTCAGAGAAGAGTGTCTCCTTCTTTAATGACCCTTTTTTTCCTCTGAGGTCTCACAGAGATCTTCCGTGTAGGATTTTTTTTTTTTTTGTCACAGAGTCTTGGTTTTATATGCCTGAAATGCTCTTGCGGGCCTTTCAGCCTGATCAGGAAGCCTTAAGGGTTGACTCTGAGATCAGAGTGTTATTTACTGCAAATGTCATTCTAGGAGTCTGTTGTTTGGACTGCTTCCCATGTTGGTCCTTCCTTCCTTTTAAATTCTATTATTTTTACTGGATACTTGATGTAATTTATATCATACCTTTTAAATTTAGATCAATTTATCTATTGCCTTTAACATTTAATATGATCATTTTAACAGTGAAGATGGTGTTTATACCACCTATTCTTATGGGTTTGGAGCCCCATGACTAGTTCTTAGGCTGTACCCTTAGAAGTAAGTCTGTATGACTGTATGCAGAACTAGACTGTTTTACAGTTTTAGACTACCTCCTCCATCTCTTATTCCCTCTCTTATTTTTAACTGGGATCTTTTTCCAATTGCCTTGAAATACATATAATTAACTTTGTGTTACATAGAGAATTCAGCATATAGTATGAAGTAGAGAAATGAGAGAGAAAGAAAGAAAACAGAGAAAAAAACAGAAAAACAAAACAAAGAATATACACAGTAAAAAGTAACAATGGTAAACTGTCCCTCGATAATCAGGTCAAGGATTCTTCAAGACATTGATTCTAAAAGTGACAATTTCATTCTATAGCTTTCATTTTAGGTGTGCTATTAATTCTCCCAAATCAAGGAGAACGTATGATGTTTGTCTCTTTGGGGCTGGGTTTTTTCGCTAAGTATGAGGTTTTCCAGCTTGCTCCATTTTGTTGCAAAGGACCGGATTTCATCCTTTTTTACTGCTAAGTAGTATTCCATTGTGTACATATCCCATAATTTCTTTATCCACTCTTTGGTTGATGGACATTTAGGTTGCTTCCGTGCCTTAGCTATTGTGGATTGAGCTGCAATAAACATGGAGGCACAGATAGTTCTTTCGTTTACTGATTTCATTTCTCTTGGGTAAATTCCCAGCAGTGGGATGGCTGGGTCATACGGCAGGTCTATATTCAGATTTTTGAGGTATCTCCATACTGTTTTCCACAGTGGCTTTACCAGTTTACATTGCCACCAACAGTGAGTTAGGGTGCCCTCTTCCCCACTTCCTCTCCAGCATTTGTTGTTTGTTGATTTCTGTATGAGGGCCACTCTGATTGGATTGAGGTGAAACCTCATTGTGGTTTTGATTTGCATTCCCCTGATGACTAGAGATCCTGAGCATTTTTTCATGTTTCTGTTGGCCATTTGGATTTGCTCTTTTGAAAAATGCCTGTTAAGGTCCTTGGCCCATCATTTTATTAGGTTGTTTGTTTTGTTACTGCTATCTCTCTTTTTTAAAGATTTATTTATTTGAAAGGTAGAGTTACTTACACACACACACACACACACACACACACACACACAGGGAGAGATACAGAGAGAATTCTTCCATTCACTGGCTCACTCCCCAAACAACCCCAATGGCTAGGGTGGGGTTAAGCTGAAGCCAGGAGCCAGGAGCTTCTTCTGGGTCTCCTGCATGGGTGCAGGGGTCCAAGAACTTGGGCCATCCTCCACTCCTTTCCCAGGCACGTTAGCAGGGAGCTAGAAGAAGAGCAGCTGGGACATGAACCAGTCCCATATGGGATGCTGGCATTGCAGATGGTGGTTTGATTGCTATGCCACAGCACTGGCCTCTTGATGTCCCTTATAGGAATCTATTTATTTTGGTGCCAGGTGTGTTTTCAAAATCAGCATTGAGAGACTGCTTCTGAACATGATGGATCTCAATATTGCAGATAAATGGACAGTGATGAGGCAACCAGGGCAACGTTGATATGCAGCTTACTTGATAGAAGGGCAGCAGTTGGAACAAATGGCCAAGGGGGACATGGGTAGAGTTGGGGCAGAGAATTGAAGCTTGCTTCATAACTGGGAGTAGGATATAGAAGAAAGCCTATCCTCAGAAAGATCTGGCATCAGGTCATGTGGAAGCTGCTGTGGGACTGGCTGTGAAGGTGGCTTCAGCCTCTCTGGACAGAGAGCTGAAGCTGAGATCTGTATCCCAGTACTATGAAGTGAAACAGTGGCAAAGGTTTGGAAAACTAGTGAAAACCAAACAGTAGGCTGATTATATTGACTGCAGAACTAGAGCCTGTGGCACTCAAAAAGTGGCCAGAACTGGCCTGGGCAGCAGTGAAAGGGCTCAACTTTGAGGCAATTTCCAAGGCTACTGTTGAGGAAATTTCAGGGAAGCAGAGGCAGAGGGTCATCAGTTTAGCCTAGATGAAGTGCCCAGTGGTTAGCTTTGTAATTGATTAATGTGAGAAATCAGTATAAAGATACTAGAATTAAATAAGTGTGCTTGAAGACATCTTCAACAGATATTCATAATTCCATTGCTATCATCTCATAAGTATTCCAGGACTCCCAAATATTGAACTGTCACACTGTGATTCATGGTGCCTCATAGTATGATGTGATATTGTTTGTTGCAGTTTTAATGTTTCTATGTACACTACAATATTATGCCTATTATTATTTCTATTTCAGAAGGTTTTTCAAAATTTCAATTATTTCTTAACTGTAGAAGAGATTTTTAAGATTCCAACTCAATCTTTTCTTTCTCATAAACCAAATCCAGTTATATTTTCATGCCTATTTTACTTTTTGCTCCCCCTCCTCCTCTCTTCTTTTCCCTTAAATGGTTACTCTTCTGAAAATGACCCCTAATAGTATGTTTTATTAAGTTTTTTGACATTTCTGTATCATGCCATCTTTGTACATCAGTGATTTCTTTTTCATTTTTTCTGTTTATTTTTTAACAAGGTTGTGTAGGGTTTTCTTTCCTTTCCTCTAATGTGTGTAGAGTATGTGTTAATTCCACTTTGCTTCTACCCGTCAGATTCTTTATCTGTATGTAAAATTTATCTAAAGGCATGAGAGTTGTTTCTGGGAATTCAGGATTGTAGTGCAGTTAAGTGAACCCCTTCATACAGTTCTCCACATTACTTGGAAATTAGGATATGTGAAAAGTTTTGCAAAGCACTTTCAAAATCTCAAAACAATATATTTCACTTTGTGTTTCTATGGGGGTGCAAACTGTTGAAATCCTTACTTAATGCATACTAAACTGATCCTCTGTAAAAAAAAAAAAGAAATTATCAATTCCCAACTTGACTCTCACTGGGATTAAACATGACAATAGGTCTGCTCTGATTTCATCATCATTTAAAAAAATCATCTATTATTTTTCACTTTATGTTTCTGTGTGGGAGCAAACTGTTGAAATCCTTACTTAAGGTATACTAAGCTGATCTTCTGTATATTAAGATAATCGAAAATGAATCTTGATGTGAATGGAAGGGGAGAGGGAGTGGGAAAGGGGAGGGTTGTGGGTGGGAGGGACGGTATGGGGGGGAAGCCATTGTAATCCATAAGTCGTACTTTGGAAATTTATATGCATTAAATAAAAGTGAAAAAAAAATAAAAAATAAAAATAAATAAAAAAAAATAGAAAACCACCAAAAAAAAAAATCTCAAAAATTATAGGATCAGCCCCATACCCAGAGATTCTCTGGTGCTGAGTGAAACTGGAGCAACTGGTATATTCTTTTATGTGTTCAGGGTTGAGAACATCATCTCCAAAGCATATCTCATTGACCTGGCTTTATTTATCACAACCGGGCAACACATTGTCAAATTCACCTTCTTAAGAGCCCAGCACCAGCCAGGTCACATAGATAAGAATATTCCTACAAGATAGAGTTTTAGATTGGCCTTGTTGGAAGCAGACATTAACTGTCACCTGCCAAGGAAATAGAAGGACCTAGATTACTCATTGATATATTTGGAGGTGACAAAAAAATGATACTAAGCCCATAACTCTTCTAAGGAATATGTCTGAATACCAGCAAGAGACAGAAGCTATCAGATTGAGATTATGAGGATCCACTGTCACTTGTTTTATAGCAGTCAAGAACCTTGTTACACAGTATAGTAAACGTACTGACACTACCTGAATTCTAGTAGTAGTATTTTATCCCACAGTTTGGAGATAAAGAAGGTATGTCAGAGCCTGACTAATCCCTGCAGTTATCTCTGTGTGTGTGTGTGTGTGTGTGTGTGTGTATGTGTGTTTAGCTAGGTACTTTGTTACTTTGTTCTTTTTATGAGAGAGATGGTATCAAGTTTCCATCCATCACAGGAGCATTATCCCTGGGTTGGGACTGTAGTTCTTAGATTTGATTCTTAGTAGAGCAGGGAAGAAAATGTTCTTGCACAGGTCACCAGCTCCCATTCCTTTAGGCAAAGAACACACTTAGAAAATGTATCGTCTTTGCACAAAAGAAGAAGGACTGTGCACAAGTCTTGAAGCTGTCTTCTCCTGTAGGAGGAGAAGGATGTGGCCTGCAGGATTTTGCTGAATGCTAGCCAGAGGGAGACTGACCATTGACACAGGGCAGTGCAGTGCTGGAGGCAGCTGTGACCCTCAGAGGCTGAGTGGCTCTCTTGGTTTGTGCTTCCCAAAAGTACATCTGGAGACAAGTGTTTGCCATCTGAATATTTATTTTATAGGTAATGCCAGGAAAGAAGGTGTGGGGGTGGGAGAATAAGAATGGAAAACCTATAGAAGATGTGTTTAGGAGTGGGTTATAATGCTGGACTTGTCAGGCTCACTTCTGCTAGAAACCCTCAAAATTGTCCTACTACAGGGCAAAGAAACTGAAAGGGTATTTAACTTCCAAGTCTTATCCCTTATTATACCATAAGAGACAGACACTTACCTGTAGTGTTGCATGTTTGAGAAGAATGGAGATTTCAGTGGCCTTGAAGGGTGGGCTGGAAACATTGGCTGCAATTAGGAAGTTCTTAAAGGTCTTAGAATCTAATCTGGGATGTGCCTCTGATATGTTGGTCATATTACTTCGTTGGTTGAGGATGCTGGGATACCAACTTGCGCACATAATTGTATACTGATGATGATCTCCTATATTAATAGATTATTTTGGTATTGGATAGTTTTATGTGCATTAAAAGCATCCTTAGGCTTATTTAATACTTTTAAATTGGTTTGCATGTTTGGGAAGGTGTAGAGAATGTGTGTTCTTGTGCACTGGACAGTATTACCTCGGCCTTAGACTTTGAAGGAAAATTGGTTGGACATGCTAATGCATATATGATATAAATCACCACATTTATTGTACACGTATGGACTTCCTTAAGAGGAAATGGCAAATGCAAATGCTTTGATTAGAAAAGTGCCCTTCAATCCAGTGTGTTATGGTGTATTATGAAATAATTTGTTAAAGTGATCAGAGGTCAGAATAGCTGCTGGATGGAAGCCAGGTGCTTTTCCCGGTTCTATCAAAGCACTCTCTTTCTTTCCGAATGGGTTCTGTGCTAAAATTAGGAACAAAATGTTTGACCACACCAATGGTCTTCCTGTATTGTGGAAATTTGAGGTCCTGGGTGATGGTCACGAAGAGAGTTGGCTTGGGGAAGCCTGTTATAGTCCATCTCTTTCCCCATATGACTTGAGGGAAGAGTCAATAACCCAGAAGAGCACGTGACTAAGAAAGGCAAGTGGACAGAATATTGAAGGTCACAGCCCTGTTAGCTAGGGTGAGCATGCTAGAAAGCCATTTGTGTCAAATGGGGCAGTTTATAAAAAAATACACCAATGGGGAAGAGTTTATAAAAAAAATACACCTAAAAATGAGAACAAATCAGTCATGAATTTCGCTTTTGCAATGGTTTAACAGACCAAAAATGGATTTACAAATTTTCACCATTGATCACTGAAGTCTTTCTGGTTTTGCAGGTTTTTTGCCACATGGCTAAATTTTCAGTGGGATTGAAGGAGGTTGAGCTTCAGGAAATAAGTAGTTCTGGCAGCCAACATTGCTTGAATATATTAAAATATATGTGACATCATTGCGATTTTACAGTTTCTTATTTATCTGTCTCTATGTCTCTTTCCATGTGAATAAAAACAAACGTACATAAAATAGATGTTTTACATACTTACACATTCTGTTTCAGTCAAGATCCATAGTCAGGAAAGCAGAAACTGTGCCAGTTACTTTTTCTTAATGGATATACGCATACTCATATGCTCATAAAATTAAATAGTATACAGCATTGAAATAGGGATAAATTTAAAAACATAATGTTGAGGTCAAAATAAAGCAAGTGAAAAAACAATGCGTATTCTGTTGGGGAGATTATATTATATACAGTGCCAATTATTTTAATAGAAAACATATTTGCTAGAATATAGACAGAAGAATCTAATTTATTACAGAATAACAGATATTATAGGTAGCTACTACAGTTTATGCTAAAGGAATAAACAGAGGGACCTGGAGTAATCAGAAGCTTGGATAAGTGACCCAGCAGAACTGCATCAGAGGGGATACAGCAAGACTAACTCTTGGGACATGGTATAAAAATAAATGCATGAAACCACAGGATTGGAAGGTGGAGTCAAAGCTACTGGTAGGTGAAGAAAGGAGGCTGGCTCATCTGAATAGCCACAACAAGCTGATGGAAAGAGGTAGTACTTTCTCTCTTCCTAGTGTGCAGTCTCTGTCTAAAGCCCCTTCCAGGCCCAGCCTGGCAGAGAGCAGGTGGCAACATAGAAATGCGGTTGGCTGAGTCCCATCTAAACTAGCCTTTAGAAGGTGAGCTTGGAGATGAAACTTCATGATCACCATGTATACACATAGGGTTGAACCATGTGGGATTGTTGATGTGCATCTGAAGTATATTTCCATCTTCCCAAAGAGGTGGTTTTTCACGTTCCTGACAAATGCAGACAAATGTCTATTACATTTTGTATAACCAAAATATATTTCATGTGCTCACAAAGTTCTGCATCTCACAAGTGTATTTATATACAAATGTTTATGGTGATTGAAGACATGTACATACCAAATTATGTCAGAAGAAACTGATACAATTCTCTGACTGAGACAGAATTTATGTACCTACCTTCAACCTATCAACAAAGTTCATTCATCTGGGGATGCTAGATAGCTACAGTGACATGTTTTTTCATGGTGCTGTTTACCTCTGCAGGGGGCTTTCTATCCTGGATCCATTATTGGTTCATCATCCTGCTGCCTTGATTGTGATCCGCTGTCTTCCATGATGCATGGTGAGCATGTTCCAAAAGTGAGGGATTTATTTATTGACCCCTTCCCCCCAGTACCTAAATTAGAAGAGGGAACATGGATCTTGTGAAAAATTCCATTAAGGAAGTGAAGCCCCATGAAATTGCTGTTGAGATGGGGCTGTCTCTCGGGAAGGCAGTTGTCTGTCTATGTTTTGTTACCTGTGTGCATTTTTGGGCTGGGCTCTAGTCTAAAAGAAGAAAGGTATGTTTGAGCTTTCTTTATGGGAGTGATTCAGAGGCCATTGAGTAAGTCATCTGTGAAGGCACATGGTGTGCTCATAACAGCCTATGTGCTCCTTGGGCCCTTGTCAATGGCTATTGTGCTTTTCTGAGGGCTATGGTGCAAATTCCCATTTTGTTTATTTTTCATCACTCTATTTAAACAGAGTATAAGAGAAGCGAGAATGAGGCCTGACCAAACAGGGCAGAGTGGTACTGTGAGTCCAAAAGATCTCTGGAAGCATTTGTGTAGCAATAATGTGTGTAACTCACATCAGAGAATCCCAAAGTGGGCATTTCCTCTTCAGCAATCTACTGTCCTCTCCTGTCCCCTGGGGCCTGTAGCCTTCTCTTGTTCCCAACAAGCCAATGCCACAATTTCAGTGCAGTCCGACTGGAGTCCAGCAATGCCTTCTAATTCTGCCTCTTTTACAATAGCAGGGAGTAGAGGAAATGGACAAATGGGCTATTTTTGAGCCAGAAGTTGGCCCAACTGACAGGCATAATAGCAGCAGAGTAATGTTTGTGGGAAAGCCTGTTCATGAAAGATGACTTTATAATTGCCTTCCAGATCCCAAGGATAAGAGCATATGTTGAAATCAGTATAACTTTCTTAGACTTTCAAAGTCCAGCGTCCAGAGGCCCAGGAAATGTGTTGGCAGTGCGGGTGCTCGTCTGTTCATAAAGTGATCTTCTCCCTGCCACTCACCCAAATGCTCCCTGGGCATTTTGTTTACCCCTCACATAGTTTGTGCCTTGGAACAGATCAAATGACACCTATTAATACACCATGGCCTCTTTCCAGAGGGACTCATTATTGCCTTTACTGCTTATAAAATCCTTTTGTGCTTAATCCTCTTGGCACTTTCCTTTTTTCATCCCATCTGTCAGTGGGCTTTTGTGCCCTGTGGGTCAGTGTATCAACACTTCACTCTTCCTCTCCTGAACGCAGCTCCTGTTTCTGAAGTCCTTTCACTAGGGAAGGCTGGCGGAACAACTTTCACATGACAGGCAGGAGAACTGGAGGAAAATATAAATAAATAAAACTTCATTAGGCTCAGTACAGTTTAATTTATAGCCTTGGTAAGGCTCCTGTTGATATGGGATTCTTCCTTGGGCCCTAGTTTCACATTCTTATCTTGAGAGCATGGGCTTTCTGCTTTCTTTGGTACAGAGAAAAGGGGAATGGTGGTAACCCGTGCTTTGCTGGGAAAATGGAATGTTCTAAATAAGAACATTTGCTTCTCAGGTTAAACGTGAGCCTGGAGCAAAGGCACTGGAAAAAAAATCAGGTTTTCAACTTTTCTTGATAATTCTGAAGACTTTTCACTCTCCCTATGCAGTTAAACAACTTGCATGTTTTCAGAGAGTTTCCAAAGTGGATAATGGGGCAAAATTGGCACTGACTCCAGTCAACATACAGGATGGGTTGACTTACAAGATTTTAATTGATGAGAAAGTGAGCAGGTTCCTTTCTGTGTCTTGTGCAGTCCTTCAGCATAGTGTTAGAAGCAATGGGGCAAGGCTTATGTGTCCTGCATTTTTCAAACTTCCTTGTTAATTTTTGAACTGTTAACATCAATGGCATTTATACTGAGGCTTAACTGTTCAACACTAGTACACTAGTGGTAGAGTTATGGAGTCTCCAAGTACAGTCTGTGGACCTCCTCCACCAGAATTACCTGAAATGTTGCATGGAAATGCGATTTCTAACACCCACCCTAGACATGCTGATTGAAAATATTGGGTCTATCTGTTCAAAAAGTACTTCCAGTTCTTCTAGCTCACACCATTGTTTGAAAATTACTTTTGTAGAGGCCAAATGGTAACTCTAAGTGGGATCAGCAAAGATAAGACATTTCTCTCTGCATTAATTAGAAGGAATTGTGAAATATATTGGGATGGAAAGTCTTGATTATCTGTGAAAATAGTCTATGTGGAAAAATACAATGAAATGATATAATTTGGGAGGCTTTCCTGCTGTCCCCACACCTTCCTGCTGAGTCTGAACAGTACAATTGGATGTAGTCTTATCTCATGTTTTATTTCTTCTCCATGAAATTGTACTCATTTAGTATTTATTTGAAACACAACAGTAAAAGAAGAGTAAGAAATAATCACCCTTCTTTTACAGAGGCTGGGTGAATATGAATATTAAATTTAAACTGAACATTAACCAACATATTCTTCTTGTTTTAACCTTCTCAAACATTTCTTCAGAGCATTAATCTAGAAAGTTTCAGTGAGGACCTTATGATGCCTTAAGGTCACCTTTTGGAAAACAATTTCATATAAAACTCTAGGACTTGAGTTGTAGATGAAGTTGTATTGTCTCTGGAGATTGTTTTTCCTTCCCATTTAGATGAATGAATGACTTCATCAGTTTGATGAAGTCACTAAAAGTGCCCACTCAATTGATGCTTCACTGTCTACGGTTCTGAACCAGAAGTCAATGTTCAGTCTCTGGGTGAAAGAGACAGCTGAGTTTATCACATTCTTCTTCAGATAAGGCTTCCCTGAACCTGTTGGCACAATACCACAGAATGTAAAACAGGCTCCCAGAACACAATTATTTCCAGTCTTTCCCACATAGTAGACCCTTTGGAGCAAGCAATTTGTCTGTGCTCAACTTTTCCCTGTTGATTCTCTGAATCAGATAGGCTTTCCCCAAACCCCTGGAGCTACTAGTGCTGTTAATCTTTGCTCTCCACAAATGAGTCTTTTGTACTGCATGTTACTATACTTCAGATTGCTATCTGTCCTTCCTTTACATTTTAAAATATATTTTTTCAAATGAACAATAAGAGCAAACACCTCATGCTAAAGGAGGGGGGTTGGGGCATGGTGGCCTCTGGTCAATCTTGATGACAGAATTTATGGGTTTGGAGTGTTCCGTTGTCAAGGGACACAGGGCAGGGTCACCTCCTAAGGAGTAATTTGGTCACATGACGAAGGGCTAAGGATGAGAGAAACTGCATGGTTTCTGGTGCTGAACAATGACAAAGTTCACCGGTGTTCTCAGGTGCAAGGGAGAGTATAGGCCCTCATTGTTAAGACAGCATCAGCACCTGCCTTTGTCTCTGTTTCCCTTGCTGAGGCATTAACACTATCTTGTCAATCTGCAGACATGTTGGCATGAAGCATAACCACTGATGGATGGCTAGCCAGTCAGTGCAGCAATGTGGCTGGGCCTTGTTGATATGTGTCTTTGTGCACTCCTCTACCAGCTATACAAGTAACTGAAATCTTTACCTGACTCCAGGTCTCATGATGAGGCTTAACCCTTCATCAACTAGCTACATCTCTTTGTCTTGATACCATGATATACTGAAACGTAAAGGCTTGAAAAATTAAGCATGAGAAACTATGAGTACTGGTATTTTTGAATTGTCTTTTCCCCACCTAATTCCATGGAGATTTTCTTTTTATCTTTTTTTCATAAAATTGAGATTTATCATACACCATGTACTTTGTAGTCTACAAGTTGATGAATTTTTACAGTACATGGACTAGTGTAACCACAATCCACATTAAGATGTGAGCCATTTGGTTGTCCTCTGCCCTTTCCCTATTAATACACCCTTCCTCAAGAAACATCTTTTCTGTCTTCTATTCCCTATTCTTTTTTTAAATTATTATTTGACAGGTAGAGTTATAGACAGTGAGAGAGAGAGAGACAGAGAGAAAGGTCTTCCTTCAGTTGGTTCACTCCCCAAATAGCCGCTACAGCTGGCGCTGCGCCGATCCAAAGCCAGGAGCCAGGTGCCTCCTCCTGGTCTCCCATGCAGGTGCAGGGGCCCAAGCACTTGGGCCATCCTCTACTGCCTTCCCAGGCCACAACAGAGAGCTGGACTGGAAGAGGAGCAGCCAGGACTAGAACCTGGTGCCCATACGGGATGCTGGCGCCGCAGGTGGATGATTAACCAAGTGAGCCATGGTGCCACCCCCCCCCCCCCTTCTTGAACTTCATTAAACTGGAATGATACAGAATTTCTTTGGGTCTGACTTCTTTCATTCAAAATCATGTCTATGAGATTCATCCTTGTTGTTACATTCTTTTAATGACTTTATAATATTTCATTGTGTGAATACAGTGTAATTGGTCCATTTTACAGTTGATAAGCATTGGATAGCTTGCATCTTGGAGCTTCAATGAGAATTCCTATATAGGTCTTTTGTGTATATAAATAATAATTTTTGTTGGAGAGGTGCAAGAGTTTCAGATGTGTGGAGTTGTATGTTAGGCAGGTAAGTTTATCTTGAGGAGATACTGCTTAATAGTTAATATTCTTTTAAAAAGTCATTTGTGTAAATTTAACCTAGACATAAGAAATGGTAAATTTAAAACATTTAGATTAAACACAATATTAAACTAGTGGAAAGCACCACTCTATGATGCTGTTTACCTCCCAAAGTCTCAAAAATCATGGTTAGCAAAAATTAGATGATGGTGTGATGAATGCCATTTTTCATAAATATCAGTTATTTTGATTAAAAAAGATAACAAGAAATAAAGATACAATTGTTTATGGATCAGAATCAGCTGTGAATATTCCTAATTAATTATTTCCATGAATTGTAAGCTTTGGTCCAAGTAGGAGACATCACACTTCCTGAAACTGCAAGTTGAAACAGTACTAAGGATAGTTCTGTTCTACAGCTTTCAAGGTCTGGAAAATGAGGTCAAGGTAGATTTATCTGGGATAAGTGAGAGTTTTAAACAGAAGCCTTCCAACTTGGAGCAATTATGCTTCTACAGAACTCACAGACCCTGTCTCAATTAGAACACCTATAAAAAAAGGAAAGGGAAAAGTGCTGTCCTGTTGTTCTGAGATGCAAATTCATGTTCATTGTCTCAAAGAATGAGTCTTCTTTTGTAAGTGAAAATTCAGAGCAAAGACTATGGACTTGAGAAAGCCTTGAATGACTCTCTCTTTGAGACTGTGGGAAATACAGGAATGAAAGAAGTTCTGCTTTGAGAATCTACAAATCTAGTTTGGAGGAGGAAAGAAAATCATGAAATTGCTATGAAACTAGGCTTAGCTGTACAGAGTTGATGACCAGAGCCACACGTATGCAAGAGAAAGGAAGATCAATGTGTAGTAGTCAAGGCTTGTTGACAGAATTCCTAGGTAGGACAGTAGAAAGTAAATCTACTTAGAAGAATTTTTTTAAGAAAGTGAGGGTAGAGTACTCTTTGAGCCAAAATATAGGGAAGGAAATTCAATAATACTTTCAAAGAAAGGATACTTTTCCCCCAAAGTCAACCATCTGTGGATAAGTATCTTTCAATGGTAAGCTTCAGGTAGTTCATTATACAGTGGCATGGTTTTAAAATAGCATGGATATTACAGTGATTTACAGGTTCTGTTATTGTGTGTAACTTTGGGAACACACATTCCTAGACCCTACTCCAAGACTATGTAGTATCAGTCAACTATTGCTGCATAACAAAACAACCCCAAACTCAGTGGATTACAGCAAGAAGCATTTATTCACAAACTGAATGTTGTGCAGTTTTGGCTACAGTGTGCTGTAAATGCATTCATTCTGGAAAGCAGACTAAAGAGGCTGACACAAGCAGGACATATTCTTAAGACAGAGGTTGGAAGTAAATATAGTGTATTCTTCTGAAGGCATATGCTGGAAAGTTCTGCCCATATCCAATTTGTCAAAGAGATAACATGACTATGCCTGATATTAATGACACAGGGAAATAAACTCTGTCTTTTGTGAAAATTGGCAAGTTAGATGAGAAAAAGTGTGAATGCAGAGAGAGGTGGGAAAATGGGAACTGTAATTTACTGCATCTGTTAAGCCTTTAACGTACTATCACATAACCTCAGAAAAATTCCATGAAGTTGGCTCTATTATTACTCTCATTTACTGAAATGGTGTTTAAAAAAACCAGTGGAGTTAAAAGGTAAACCTTTCAGTAAGTGACTAAAACAGAAACTCAAATATATTTTAAAGATTAATAAGATCCAATAGTACCACATATTTACTTAAGTCGTGTTGCTGTTAAAATGCATGTTACCCAAACTAGAGCCTCATAAGCCTATACCTGAAACTCCCACTCCAAAAGGTGACTGTTCCCAACTGGTCTTATTTGGGGTCACATAAACACACACAAGGTAAACCCTTTCTAACACCTACTTTTTCAATTCAGAGAGGATTTGGGTCAGACCTGGCTTCCTTCTACCTCTTTCCTTCTCCATGATGTACACAATGAATTTCTAGGTCAGTCATTAAGAAGGCACATGTTTTATTGCTCCTATAGCTCTCTTGATTCTTACCAAGAATATCTGTTTTCATTTTCCCAGCTTTCACAGTATTTTAAAGAAAAGTTGGACTCTATTTGCCAATTGCTAATAGCTTGACTCTCATCCTGCTGACTTCAGAACCCACTTCATGCCATTTCTTCTTTTTCACCTTTGTTTGTTGCTCTATCCTATATTCCTATTCCATGAGCAGATCATCTCTACAGTATGACTCCTTGCATCCTATTTTTTTTCAAATATTAAAATATCCTTTGGGAAGCCATCAGGTCCCAAACCAAAACATTTCACCACTGTACTTTGTTCATGTATTTCCATTCTTGGAGGCCGCTAACTCATGGAACCAAGATGCACTAGAATGTCTCAAAAGGCATTGTTGTTTGTTCAGTGTCTTATGGTGATGCTTAACATTGTTCATTGATGTAGATTGGTTGGGCCTCAAAGTTCAAGAGAATAGTGATTATGGACTAGTTTAGAAACTGCCTGATGATATTTCCTGACACACAGCTCATTGAGGAGGGCATCTCAGCAGATAATGGTCCACAGTGCCTTGCCCTTTGGATTAATGGGTCAACCTAGCAAGTGGCACTTTAAAGAGTGTTTGAAGAACCACTTGGCCTTTTTCTGCCCTCTGTGAGGTGTTCTTGGATATGGGCAGAGGCACCTGATTCTCTCAAGGATCCATTGTTCTCTTCTTCACTCTGCCTTCCATGCCCATCAATATTACTCCTTTCATCTTTGGTTGACTTAACTATTTGTGTATTAGCTTACTTCTCTGTGACCTGAAATAATGGAGCATTTGGTCCACCAACTATTAGTTAGTACAATAACACTAGAAATGCAAAGTAAAAAATATTTTAGAACTTAACTAGGGCAAAAATGGATGTGGGACATGAAATATAAATTTGACCCAGATTCCAATGTTTGTTTATCAGTTATATTTCTATAATATTTAAAACTTTATTAACTATAATAAAAAATCCTTTAAATTTTTTATTAAGCAGTAGCTCACTCATGTTAAAGTTTTAAAAATATTACATACCTCTAACTTCATAAATGTAATTAACTTTATTTCATATATAGATTTCTCAGTTGATGTTTTCTATTTCTTGTTTTTAGTGAGGCAGCAGTGTATCTGTAACCAAGCCATGTTTATGTCTGGGACTACATTTGCATTACTTTACTTTTTTTTTTTAAATGGAAATACTTGCTTATCTATTAGCCCCATGATAGATACAAACTCTTCCTGAATAATTTATTTTCTAGGTGAGTTGATCAGGTTATTTTGGAGCATTCTCAGCTAGATGAGGTAGGCTTGGCTTTTGGACATGCTTAAATGTCATTCCAGTCTAATGTGGATAATAATAACACCTAAACAATTTCTTAAAGGCCTGAATTCACAGGAATGACAACTTAGCATTTGTTTTAAAATGAAGATAGATAACCTTTGTCTACATTAAACTTACATAAATGTGGCTTCTTTTCATGCTAACCTTGTTACTCAAAATTAAGAAAAGAAGAACTTTGGAGATCTTTGAAATTTACTTTGTAAGGAAATTCTCTCTTCTCATTGTCCAAGTTCTGTAAATTTTGAGTCTTTTAAAATGGAAATAAGTAGGTGAACATTAGAATTTATTTTAATCAATATTCTATGTTTTCATGATGATGGTAGGAATCATGTCACTGGATTCTATCCAAAGCAGTTGGGAGGATTGCACACATCTCACTCTTCTGCACCCCTTTCTGGATTAGGAAAAGCTGCAGCACAAGTTTCAGGAAAAGTTTCCCTGCTCTGTTGTCAAATCTAAAGGCAGCTTTGAAAATATCAGATTCAAAATGTTACGCCCCTCCCCCCCTTTTAAGTAACCCTCAGGGATTTTCTCTATTTCTCTTTAGTCCATTCAGTAAAAGATTAATGACTCTTTTAACCTACCAGTGAAATGCCAGAAAATTCCAAAGAAGTTCAAATGACTAAAATGTAGAAGAATGACAGTATCAACTGTTGTCAATGACATGAATCACCTGGAACTCTCATACAGTCCTGGTACGACTGCTTTATTTTCTTCGTTGCCTTTTCACACGTGTGTGTGTGTGTGTGTGTGTGTGTGTGTGTGTATTGTCAATCAATCCAAATCATAAACTGCAAAAGTAAGAAGGACTTTATTTGGGGTTTTAAAATCACAATTTAGGAAGTACAGATTTAGATAGCTCCAAAACAGTGTTTCACAGAAAGCGGGAAAGGTGGAGGCTTGTATGAGCAAGCAGTGTTGTTTTAGTATGAAACAGTAAAGATTCTTTTGTTGGGAACATTCTGATGGAGTTGAGAACATGGGATGTGTGACAGGGACCATGTATATAGTAGATAAAGAATGTATATGCTTTGTAAAAATGTCCATAAAACTAGAGTCTGATATCATCTTGATATGCCTCTGGAGTCTCTAGACACAATGTAATCATCTGTACTGACGTCATAAATAAGAGTGTCAATTGTTAAATCAACAACAGGAGTCACTGTGCACTTATTCCCCATGTAGGATCTCTGTCCTTAATGTGTTGTATTATGCAAATTAACAATAAAACTAGTATTCAAACAGTACTTTATACTTGGTGTGTCTGTGTGGGTACAAACTATTGAAATCTTTACTTAGTATATACTAAGTTGATCTTCTGTATATAAAGATAATTAAAAATGAATCTTAATGAAGAATGGGGTGGGAGAGGGAGTAGGAGATGGGATGGTTTGCAGGTGGGAGGAAGATTATGGAGGGGGTCACTATAATCCAAAAGTTACACTTTCGAAATTTATATATAATAGAATAAAAGTTTAAAAAACAATGTAATCATCTGTTCTAGATGCCTGAATTCAAAGGATGGAGGTAACCAAATTTCACATTTATTGACAGCTGCTCGGATCATGCAGAAATCCTGCTTCCCTAATGATCTTCCAGCTCCATTTTGAAAATTCCCTTAAAAATTGCTTTCATCATAATTTTCTCCTTTATTTGCACAGAATCTACCCTTTAATTTAGCTGGATTCAGAATCATAACCAATTAATTTTTCTAATTCAATTATTTGTTACATCCCTTCCCACCAGATTCCAGTTATATTTAAGGTTCAGTAAATAAAACCCCAAATGAAAACACTGAAAAATAATAAAAGTAGATCCAGTTGGTGTCTGGTGCAGGAGAGGGAAAAATATTTTCCCTTAAGTCTTCTTAGATCCTTTGGTTGAGCTACAAATTAAATTGACCTAAAACAGATTAACAAGAGAAAAATTGTTTTAATTTTATGCATACCCACCTATGCACAGGGGTCTCAGATCTGTGAGACTCAAAACAGAACCCGAGGATTGAAGCTGATATGATAGCACAGTGACCTGCAGAGAGGAACGGAGGTTTGGGGCTTCTGGGGGATCAGGGAGACAAATTATCAGAGGGTTGGTGGGAGGGGGGATGTTCTGAATGAAAATTCTCTTGTTATGTGTATAAAAGTATGGAAGGTGATAAACTTTACTTCTCTTCTTGATACAGACACTTTCAGTTATGAAAATGTCCCTGTAGATGTAAATTTCTTTTGTAAGAGGACACCATTTCAGAGCTACTCCTGTGTCTTCTAGTTTTTCAGAATACCCAGCTTAAAATAATCGTGCTAAAGAGATGTATTTTGGGGTGGCATCTTCTAGTCTCCTGCAACCATATTTTGTGTGGCACGTCCTGAGGTCCAACATTGGTATAATGTGAATTGCTGAAACTGCTATTTTTGCATGTGTGCCTCGAGGATTTTCAGACAATAGAACATGTTGCTCAAGGTTAGTTATCTCCCTCTTTTTCTATCAAAGCAACTTCGGCAGCTTTATTTTCCCCAACCTGCTTCCAGATATACCCATTTTTTTTAGGAACTCAGAAAGCAAACCTTTGTTTCTTCTTTGTCAGGAGACCTGATTTTCATGTCACAGAGGGCAACAGAGGATTTATGCAAGGATATGGAAGATTTCTTGAGTCTTTTCCACTAGGTAGGATGTACCTAAAAGGGCATGATCAAAACGCATTTATCATCACAAAAACAGAGCTCCTGAAACAAAATTCTTTGAAATGCTGTAATAAAAAAATCATTTCTATCGTTATCCTTAGTGTTATTCAAAAATGTTTCCCATTCCTTCCAGGTCTTCATGTCAGCTATAGTCATGTGATTTATTTTAGCTAAGGATGTGAGAAGTGATTGCAAGTTACACACAGAAGAAAGCTCTAAGAGAGTAAAAAGATCACCATTCGATCTCTTTCTCTTTGCCATGATGACCAGAAATATCCCAAATAAAGGCTCTTTTGTCAGCCCAGTTCTCAGTGTGAGGTCAATATTGAACTCAGCCCCAACTGCCCCATGATGGTCATGCAGTAAATCAAACCTTTGATGTTTTAGGCCACTGAACTTTCTTTGTTTTTGTTACTGCAGCATAACGTAGCTCATCCTGAACTTTACAGATGTGTCCAGTCATTGGTCCCTGAAAGGCTAATTTTATTAATATGCCCCAAACAACAGGGCTTCATACGTCAGAGAGCACAATCATTCCCAGGAGACAAATGGGATGGAAAGACACCTGATGATTCAGAATCCTGGGGCAAAGAGGGAAAAAGAAACATCCTTCATTGTCCTGCCATTCTTTGCCAAGTTCCCGAGTACAAATGAATCATAGTTGAATGACTCACTGTGTGAGTAGGGTCAGAGAGAATCACCAAACCATTGCATTTCATATAGGTGTCCAGCGGTCTTTCCACTTACCCATGGCTGAGGGCATTGAGGATTTAGAAGAATTTTCTGGAATACCATAGTTGTTTATTCTAGTTTAGGTCTCAGAGCATCATGGTGCTTCTGAACACTGCCCACGATAACCAATGGACTTTGCTATAAAGGTAGTTTTTTTTTTTTTAACATATGTAGATGGTTCTATTATATGAGGAGGCTTCAAAAGTTCGTGGAAAAATGGAATTAAAAGATAGGTTTATTTTGGTGAAAGAAATTTTTGAAATCTATGCACAGTTTTTTAATAACACACATCTCATGAAATCTTTGAAGAAATCTAGTTTCTTTTTTTGCTCTATTGCTTCTCAGAAGATGAAAAGAAACAGTTTGGCAGTCACAAGGTGTAGTATAGATGAAAGGGTATGGGACATTTATTTATCCATTCTAAATAGTTCCAACATGAAAAATTGTAAAATTTCCTAACTTGCACATATTCTATTTGTGTATCAGTTATGTATGTGTCATCCTTTGAGTTCACATTATTTGAAATAAAGTGATTCAATTAAATGTTTTATCTTATTCTACACTTATAGACAGGATCAGTCCTGTTCATGTTTTCTATTCTTATTTTTTTTTAAAATTTCAAGAGCAATTGTCAAGTTTAGAGAAGTTAAACAACAGGTCACAGCTCTACAGTGAAGAAACAGCATAGACACACTGAGAATCCAAGCCCCATGCCACCATTCAGACTCTTTACACACACTAGCCGTTGGGTTTCCTTTGATCCAGAACAAAAAGTTGGGGTGGATCATCCTCACTCTTGGTTCTCAAAACATCTTCTTTAAGTGATCCGTAACTGGACTGTACAGACTGTCTGTACCAGTGTGTGGTTGTGACATCCAACCAAATGAGAGATGTTATAAAGTTTGAGAATGGGAGAGAGAAGATAGATCAGAAAAGGTCTATCTTCTATCAAACTTCACTAGTGATAGCCTACTAATGTTGGGTTTCAGTGTCCTGTGTTTCACAGTGAAACCCAAGATCTATTCCCTTATCTCAAGCTCTGCTAGTTATCATGGGGAAACCATGCCAGAATGAGAGCAGGATGAGGTTAGGAACCTCCCAGCAGATTACAAGCATGAGGTCAGCCCTCAGGTCTCAAGAGAATGGCTGTAAATGATGAGTGGCTCACAGCCACTGATCTGGATACAAAGAAAATTGGCTGGCTTCCCCTCTGCTTATCAGTGAGCCTGTGTGTCAGAAGCTGCCTGGGAAAGGGAGAGTAAATGAGGATGAGAGTTGCAAAGAGCATCCCTACAAGGAAGTCCACAGCTTCTTGGGGTCTCTTTTCCATTCCTCCAAAGGGTTTGATTCTCATTAGGAATCTAGTTTCTATTCTTCCCCATCATTCCTAAGAGTATGAAATGACAGTTTGGCAGTCATGTAACATAGAATAGATGAAAGGGCATGGTGCACATGATATTTTTCCTGTCCAAACAGTTCCTTCCTGAAAAAATTCTAAGATTTCCTGACTGGGGAAGATTCTGTTTGTGTATTCCTATGTATGTGTATACCTTTGAACTCGCCCCATTCAAAATAAAGTTACTCAAGTGGATTGTTTTATTGTACCTAATTATTTATGTGACTTTGCCTCCCATCCACTTCCAATTGTTTTTTGAGTTCAGAAAGTAACTACCAAACATGTATACTCTCTACTAAATGAGGAAAGAGGACCCAATGAATGTTTGGTGTATACATTGTAAGTCTTCATTATTGGATTTCTTTTACTCCCTGAACTTGAATTCTTCTCACAAGACTTGAATGCTAGGAGATGCTTTATGGCATCTGAGCACCAAGGGTGCACTGAAATTTCCCCAGCAGAGTGGGGCTGCCTGGTTTTGCTCTTAGCCCCTCTGTCACCCTTATCTCTGAAAGGCTTTGTTGTAACATCTGTCACTCTAACTGCAGATCTTCTTGAGTCACAAAGCCCAACTTTTCCCAAGGAAGGTGATTCTTTGGGGTGTGTCAACCTGGTTGGGTGAACTGTTTTGCAACCTTGAAACTTCCAATCAAAGTTCACCATCTTAGGTATGCTCCAGATGGGAAAGATAGAAACAAAAGATCAAAATTGTAACTTATGATAAAATAAATTTTAGTACTTTCTTTCTATAGGCAGCTTGAAGAGGAAGAGCCAGGGTTTCTGAAATGAGAGGACTGGGACCCCGAGGACAAATAGTGGCCAATTCCAGGTCATGAGATTGGAATTTTTTTTTTTTTTTTGACAGAGTGGACAGTGAGAGAGAGAGACAGAGAGAAAGGTCTTCCTTTGCCGTTCGTTCACCCTCCAATGGCTGCTGCGGCCGGCACGCTGTGGCCGGTGCACCGCGCTGATCCTAAGCCAGGAGCCAGTTGCTTCTCCTGGTCTCCTATGGGGTGCAGGGAACAAGCACTTGGACCATCCTCCACTGTACTCCCAGGCCACAGCAGAGAGCTGGCCTGGAAGAGGGGCAACCGGGACAGAACCCGGTGCCCGCAACCAGGACTAGAACCCGGGGTGCCAGCACCGCAGGCGGAGGATTAGCCTATTGAGCCTCAGTGCCGGCCTGGCATATGTGTTTTTTTTTAAAGATTTATTTATTTATTTGAAATCCAGAGTTACACAGAGAGAGGAGAGGCAGAGAGAGAGAGAGAGAGAGAGAGAGAGAGAGAGAGAGGTCTTCCATCCAATGGCTCACTCCCCAACTGGTCACAATGGCCGGAGCTGCGCTGATCTGAAGCCAGTAGCCAGGAGCCTCCTCCAGGTCTCCCACATGGGTACAGAGGCTCAAGGTCCTGGGCCATCCTCCACTGTCCTCCCAGGCCACAGCAGAGAGCTGGATCAGAAGTGGAGCAGCCGGGTCCTGAACCGGAACCCCCATGGGACGCTGGCGCCCCAGGCCAGGACGTCAACACACTGTGCCACAGCACTGGCCCCGGCATATGTATTTTTAAGAACACTGGTACTCAGTGTTAATATTGTTTCTGTTATCTGCTTTGTGTTTCCTCCCACCATTTTCCTTTCAAGTTAATACAATTCTGTTGAATATATCCCCACCTTATTTTGGTGACATTTTGAGGGAACTGATTAAGTAGATTAGTGTTTAGATTGACACAGCATACAGGGAATTGGATGTCAGCCAGGGTCAATGAAATGAGAGAGTTTGAGAATCCCTGAGAAGGAATAAAAGGTGACTAACAGAAAGGTAACTCAAACTACCTCCTCTTCCTCTCCTTACCACAGAAGAATCCCCAAATAAATGGAGGATGAGGGTAAAGGAATCTGAGTTTAGGATATCCTTTTTTTTTTTTTTTTTTTTTTTTTTGACAGGCAGAGTGGACAGTGAGAGAGAGAGACAGAGAGAAAGGTCTTCCTTTTCCACTGGTTCACCCCCCAAATGGCCGCTACGGCCAGTGCACTGCGCTGATCTGAAGCCAGGAGCCAGGTGCTTCCTCCTGGTCTCCCATGCGGGTGCAGGGCCCAAGCACTTGGGCCATCCTTCACTGCCTTCCCAGGCCACAGCAGAGAGCTGGACTGGAAGAGGAGCAACCGGGACAGAATTCAGCGCCCCAGCCAGGTGTAGAACCCTGGGGGTGCTGGTGCCACAGGCGGAAGATTAGCCAAATAAGCCGCAGCGCCAGCCTGATAGAACTCTTACTTCCAGTAATTCATTTGCTATGTATATTTCCAGCTCACTTTGATATTCTGTCAAACTCTGATTTAACTTTGAATATTGTGGGCTTCAGACTTCTAAATTTTATTTGCATTTTGTTTTTTAGTGTGAGAACCAAACCCAGTGAGGTTTAATAACAATCCATTTTCCCTTTAGGGTTTTGAATGAGTAATAAAAATGTCTGAGATGGTTAATCTCAGAGAAGGACCCAGGATTATGCTTCCAATTGATTGAAATCCCACAGATCACATACAGAAACTAAATCACTTTGAATAGGGAGTCTAAAGATTTAAGGTTGTAGAAATAGTATGGGGAGCAGCAGGGTATAGACATTAAGGAAACTAGGTTTGTAATCAGGTGGATCTTGATTCAAATACTGGTTCTTATTTAGAGTGTTGGTCATGTTGCTTTGCCTCTCTGAGTTCCTGTTTCCTTATCTGTAAAGAAAGTAATGCTGCCCTGGTTGATCTTGAGTGTGTAATGAAATGTGCATGACACTGTTCCTGGAATATGGAAACCACTCAAAAACGTTATTATGTGATTATTATGATGACTTAATTCATGCTGCTCACTTCAATGTGAGAAAATTTAGGCCCATGCTGGCTTGACAAAAGCCACATAATTAATGTGGTTGAAAGTAGATGTTCTAATTGTCTAATCTAGTTACTTTGTGAATTTTCTAATGGCTCTTGCCAAACCGTGGTTCAGTTCTATCTTGTACATCTGTTCAGCTTACCTGGGAGGAAAGATGGTGCAGACAGTTGTGGCCACATGGCTTGTGGGGCACTGGTTGAATGGGGACATGCTGTGTTGGTGAGCTCACTGTGAAGGCTGTCTGCCTTTCCTACACTGCCCTTCCCGTCGAAACCAAACACTCTCACCTGGAAACTATGCATCCTCTTCAAACATGATGCACTGCCACTGTTCCAGCCCTACCTATGGCTCACACAGCTGTTTATTTTTGTCAGACCTCTACCTCTACCTTCATTTTTTAATGAAGGAGAATAGAGTGATGTAGTGGAAAAAAATGGCGAGGAGAGAATTGAGAAGCCTAGTTCTGGTATAGGCACTTGCAAATAATGATCACTACAAGATCACCTAACCTTTCTGAACTACAGAAACATGAGGGAATTAGGTTAAGAAATTGCTTTTGAACATGAATTTCTGAATCCATGAAAAGGAAGGAGTGAAGAATTGCTAAGTATACAATACAGATCAACTTTGATGACTGATGTTTGATTATTTTATAAATAGGGACAAAAAGACAGTGTGGTAAATTTTTTATGCTTGTAGAAATTTGTTACATCACAATAAGTTTAAAAATTCTATGAAATGTATGGATTTTGGTTAACCTTGAAAACATAGTAGGCATAAGTGTATCTTTTTTTTTTTTGGTGGATATCTGTGCGGAAAGTAAGTATTTCCCAGCAAAAGTGAAGACGCTAGTCCCCTTTTTTAGCTCAGGGATTTTCAACATCAGCACTACTAACATTTTAGGCCAGTTCATTCTTTATTGTGGATGCTGTCATGTGTGTTGTAGGGTATTTGTCAGTGTTCTTGGCCCACTGGATGGCAGTAGGACATTCCTCCCCTGACAATGATGACCAAAAATGTTTTCAGACATTGCCGAATGTCCCCAGGACATGGGGAGGTGGTGAGGAGGTGTAGATAAACCCTCTGGTTGAGAACCACTGTTTTAGGCACATATATATGGTAATTTTAATAAACTCCTTCTCAGCTTCTAATCAATATACTTTTTCACTGAATTAGGTTAGGTTGGACTGGTTCTCTACAAATCAGTGCCTTACTGGAACAAGATTATTGTTTGCTCCAAGGCACTTCCTCCATGTCGTGATTGAATGGCCCAGGTTGCTTCCATCATGACAGTCCAAGGCCTCAATGGTGGCAGGAACATATTAAGAGGGTTTGCAGAGAACTCCACCCATTTGCTTTGATTCAGAAGTGCCATACTTCTTGTTGTCTGCAGATACAGTAATGAGATCCAGTCACTTGGCTCTTCTCAATTGCACTGGGGCTGGGGACTGCCGGGGAAGGTATAACTGCCTTGTTGAACAGTGTTGTATCTTTTGCACCATACATTTACAAACCTTACAATTGGAGAGTTTGCTACATATGGTGGAGGCCCAGAGGGCATTTTCCATTTATCTGTCATCTTTAACCTTGGGTGGAGTCACCAATAACTAGAGCAGAGAATGTTCTCAAATTCTTCCTTGTGTTTTGTGTTTTACCTTTAATTGAATAGACACTAATTCAAATCATCTTGGTGATATTTTCGTTGCTCAACAGTATTTTTTAAAGTCCTATTTAACCCCCTTTTCTTCAAATAAGTTTTCAAAGGAGCCCAGAATCAATCAGAAGCTGAGCTGGTGTGGTTGGAAGGGGGATGGAAACTTGGTTCTTCTAACATGTAATGCCTGGTAGGACAACTGAGCACAGTTTGCAAACCTGTGACCTTCAATATTTTGAGCCACTTGTGCTAAAGGAATATAACTCATCTGAGTTGGTTGTAACAGCATTTACATTGCTTGGAGAAAGGCAGTGACAAAAGTTTTCCTGATCTCCCTGTCCCCTATGGCTGAGAGTCTCAAGTCTCCCTGTGCTTCTGTCAATAAAATTATTAGAAATTTCAACTGCTCCCACCTGTCACTTGTGCCTGACAAGATTGAGGAGCATCTTTGGGCTCTCACAAATGTTCTTGCCTCCTGTCCCAAACCTCACTCCACTGATTGGCATAGGTTCCATGTTCCTACTCCCTAGTACATTTCTGTGTCTGCAGATGAGCTGCCCAGTTGGTGTTATCTCTTTCCCAGACACTGGCATAGAAACTCAGATTTTTCTTCAAGGATCAAGACAGGTACCCTGCGCCTTATGGAGGCATTTCTTTCCTGAATCTATAGGACATATTTACTTCTATCTCCCTACCGTGGCTTCATTAGTCTTTATTTTTCCTCCCAAATGGATTTTCTGGGTTATCTCTATATGATTCTTCCCTTTTAGGGAAACATTAGCAATAATTTAATTAGGTATTATTAGTTTAAAAATACCAGGCCACCTGTTTTCTATTGCAAGTAGTAGTTTATGTTCACTATTAATAGCATCTTAGAATTGGGGAAGAAAGAATTTGTGCACTTGTGCCAAGGCAGTGCATTATCGTGGTTTAAGAGTACAAATTCTGGTAGAAGATTGCTGTAGTTCAAGATACTGATCTTACAAGCTGCTTTAATTTGAACACATTACTCAAGTCCACTGCTTTCATTTCCTCATTGTAAGATGAGAATAAGAATAGTCCTACCTCACTTCATTGGGTCATAATAACAATTTTAAAAAAGAATTTTATTTATCTATTTGTAAGGCAGAGTTAGAGAGAGAGCATGTGTGCATGAGAGGGTGAGAGCAAGAGAGCTTCCATCCTCTGATTCACTCTCCAAATGGTCACAATGGCCAGGACTGGTTGGGTCCAAAGCCAGGAGCCAAGAGCTTTTTCTGGGTCTCTCAGGTGGATGCAGGGGCCCAATCACTTGGACCATCCTCCACTGCCTTCCCAGGCTCATTAGCAAGGAGTTGGAATGCAAGTAAAGCACCCAGGACTTGAACAGGTGCTCATATGGGATGACCAAATTATAGGTGTTGGCTTTACCTGCTATGCCACAATGCCAGTCCCCAAATAAATAAGTCTTCAAAAACAATTCTCTGTTCATCCATGTATTAATACCATATAGATGAAGAAATTTTGAGGAACCCTTCCCATTTAACCTCTTAAAGAGGGTTAAAATGTCGTGACAACTAAAATACCTTAAGTGATCCTGGACTTTGGGGTGCAGGGCAATGGGTTAGCTATCAACACGTTTGGGCCAATTGATGGTATGAATATTAACTGCAGGTTAAATCTTAAATGTCCTAATTTTGATAATTATACTCTAATTATATAAGACTATATCCCTATTTTTAGAAAGTGCATAATAATTTATAAGTAAAGATACATGATATTTGCAACTTATTGGCTAGAGAAAAATGTACTACATGTGCATATATATTCATTTGTATAAGCATGTGTGTATATGTATCAAAAGGATTATCACACAAATATAGCAAAATATTGAAGATGGTGTATCTAGGAGAAGACCCAATAGAACTTCTGGCACTATTCTTACTTGCATAAATTTAAATTTATTTAGTTTTAAAAATGATTATAAAATATAGAAGGATAAAAGGGTACTTTAGAAAATTCACAGACAATGGATTTAAATAATAGCATGATTTTTCCTGCATTTTTAAAAGACTCCTCATATTTGGTTCCCCTCCCTTCAAAAAAATGTACATTTTTTACCCAGTTCTTCAAAGATTTACTATAGGGGGAGAGAGAGTGAATCTGCTGGTTCACTCCCCAAATGTCTACAATAGCCAGGGCTGGGTCAGGCTGAAGCCAAGAGACTGGAACTCCATTCAGTTCTCCCACATGGATGACAGGGGCCCAAGCACCTGGTTCATTGTCCACTGCCATCCCAGTCGCGTTAACAGGAAGCGGATTGGAAACAGAGCAGCCAGGACTTGAAAGAGCACTCCAAGCCGGCGCCGCGGCTCACTAGGCTAATCCTCCGCCTAGCGGCGCCGGCACACCGGGTTCTAGTCCCGGTCGGGGCGCCGGATTCTGTCCCGGTTGCCCCTCTTCCAGGCCAGCCCTCTGCTGTGGCCCGGGAGTGCAGTGGAGGATGGCCCAGGTGCTTGGTCCCTGCACCTCATGGGAGACCAGGAAAAGCACCTGGCTCCTGGCTCCTGCCATCGGATCAGCGCGGTGTGCCGGCCGCAGCGCGCCGGCCGCGGCAGCCATTGGAGGGTGAACCAACGGCAAAAGGAAGACCTTTCTCTCTGTCTCTCTCTCTCACTGTCCACTCTGCCTGTCAAAAAAAAAAAAAAAAAAAAGAAAAAAAAAAAAAAAGAAAAAGCACTCCAGTGTGGGATGCTGGCATTGCAAGCATTGAGTCACAATATCAGCCCCTGATACCCAGTTCTTTTTTTTTTTTTAAACTTTTATTTAATGAATATAAATTTCCAAAGTACGATTTATGGATTACAATGGCTTCCCCCACATACCGTCCCTCCCACCCACTACCCTCCCCTTTCCCACTCCCTCTCCCCTTCCATTCACATCAAGATTCATTTTCGATTATCTTAATATACAGAAGATCAGCTTAGTATACATTAAGTAAGGATTTCAACAGTTTGCTCCCACACAGAAACATAAAGTGAAAAATAATAGATGATTTTTTTTAAATGATGATGAAATCAGATCAGACCTATTGTCATGTTTAATCCCAGTGAGAGTCAAGTTGGGAACTGATAATTTCTTTTTTCTTTTTTTTTACAGAGGATCAGTTTAGTATACATTAAGTAAAGATTTCAACAGTTTGCACCCCCATAAAAACACAAAGTGAAATATATTGTTTGAGTACTCGTTATAGCATTAAATCTCAATACACAGCACACTAAGGACAGAGATCCTACATGAGGAGTAAGTGCACAGTGACTCCTGTTGTTGACTTTACCAATTGACACTCCTGTCTATGGCATCAGTAGTCTCCCTATGCTCCGGTCATGAGTTTCCAAGGCTATGGAAGCCCTCTGAGTTCTCCGATTCTTATCTTCTTTAGACAAGCTCATAGTTGAAGTGGAAGTTCTCTCCTCCCTTCAGAGAAAGGTACCTCCTTCTTTGAAGACCTGTTCTTTCCACTGGGATCTCACTCGCAGAGATCTTTTGCCAGAGTGTCTTGGCTTTCCATGCCTGAAATACTCTCATGGGCTTTTCAGCCAGATCCAAATGCCTTTAGGGCTGATTCTGAGGCCAGAGTGCTGTTTAGGACATCTGCCATTCTATGAGTCTGCTGAGTATCTCACTTCCCATGTTGGATCACTCTCCCCTTTATTTATTCCATCGGTTAGTGTTAGCAGGTACTAGACTTGTTTATGTGCTCCCTTTGACTCTTAGTCCTTTCATTATGATCAATTGTGAACTGAAATTGATCACTAGGAATAGTGAGATGGCATTGGTACATGCCACCTTGATGGGATTGAATTGGAATCCCCTGGTATGTTTTTGACTCTACCATTTGGGGCAAGTCAGCCTGAGCATGTCCCAAATTATACATCTCTTCCCTCTCTTATTCCCACTCTTATGTTTAACAGGGATCACATTTCAGTTAAGTTTTAACACTTAAGAATAACTGTGTATTAATTACAGAATTAAACCAGTCATATTAAGTAGAACAGACAAAAAAACTACTAAGAGGGATAATGTATTAAGTTGTTCATTAACAGTCAGGGCTATGCTGATCAAGTCACTGTTTCCCATAGTGTCCATTTCACTTCAGGAGGTTTCCTTTTTGGTGTTCAGTCAGTTGTCACCGATCAGGGAGAACATATGGTATTTGTCCCTTTGGGACTGGCTTATTTCACTCAGCATGATGTGTTCCAGATTCCTCCATTTTGTTGCAAATGACTGGATTTCGTTGTTTCTTACTGCGGTATAGTATTCTAAAGAGTACATATCCCATAATTTCTTTATCCAGTCTACTGTTGATGGGCATTTGGGTTGGTTCCAGGTCTTAGCTATTGTGAATTGAGCTGCAATAAACATTAGGGTGCAGACCGCTTTTTTGTTTGCCAATTTAAATTCCTTTGGGTGAATTCCAAGGAGTGGGATGGCTGGGTCGAATGGTAGGGTTATCTTCAGGTTTCTGAGGAATCTCCACACTGACTTCCATAGTGGCTTGACCAGTTTGCATTCCCACCAACAGTGGGTGAGTGTCCCTTTTTCCCCACATCCTCGCCAGCATCTGTTGTTGGTAGATTTCTGATGTGAGCCATTCTAACCGGGGTGAGGTGGAACCTCATTGTGGTTTTGATTTGCATTTCCCTGATGGCTAGTGACCTTGAACATTTTTTCATGTGCCTGTTGGCCATTTGGATTTCCTCTTTTGAAAAATGTCTATTGAGGTCCTTGGCCCATCTCTTAATTGGGTTGTTGGTTTTGTTTTTGTGGAGTTTCTTGATCTCTTTGTAGATTCTGGTTATTAACCCTTTATCTGTTGCATAGTTTGCAAATATTTTTTCCCATTCTGTCGGTTGTCTCTTCACTCTCCTGACTGTTTCTTTTGCAGTACAGAAACTTCTCAATTTGATGCAATCCCAATAGTTGATTTTGGCTTTGACTTCCTGTGCCTCCCGGGTCTTTTCCAGAAACTCTTTGCCTGTGCCAATATCTTGAAGGGTTTCTCCAATGTTCTCTAGTAACTTGATGGTGTCAGGTCGTAGATTTAGGTCTTTAATCCATGTTGAGTGGATTTTTGTGTAAGGCGTAAGGTAGGGGTCTTGCTGCATGCTTCTGCACGTGGAAATCCAGTTTTCCCAGCACCATTTATTGAATAGACTGTCCTTGCTCCAGGAATTGGTTTTGGATCCTTGATCAAATAAAAGTTGGCTGTAGATGTTTGGGTTGATTTCTGGTGTTTCAATTCTGTTCCATTGATCTATCCATCTGTTTCTGTACCAGTACCATGCTGTTTTGCTTACAACTGCCCTGTAGTATGTCCTGAAATCTGGTATTGTGATGCCTCTGGCTTTGTTTTTGTTGTACAAGATTGCTTTAGCTATTCGAGGTCTCTTGTGCCTCCATATAAATTTCAGCACCAATTTTTCCAGATCTGAGAAGAAGGTCTTCGGTATCTTGATTGGTATTGCATTGAATTTATAAATTGCTTTTGGGAGAATGGACATTTTGATGATATTGATTCTTCCAATCCATGAGCATGGAAGATTTTTCCATTTCTTGGTATCCTCTTCTATTTCTTTCTTTAAGGTTTTGTAATTTTCATCGTAGAGATCTTTAACGTCCTTGGTTAAGTTTATTCCAAGGTATTTAATTGTTTTTGTAGCTATTGTGAATGGGATTGATCTTAGAAGTTCTTCCTCAGCCATGGCATTGTCTGTGTATACAAAGGCTGTTGATTTTTGTGCATTGATTTTATACCCTGCTACTTTGCCAAACTCTTCTATGAGTTCCAATAGTCTCTCAGTAGAGTTCTTTGGGTCCCCTAAATAAAGAATCATGTCATCTGCAAAGAGGGATAGTTTGAGTTCTTCCTTCCCAATGTGTATCCCTTTAATTTCTTTTTCTTGCCTAATAGCTCTGGCTAGAACCTCCGGAACTATATTGAATAGCAGTGGTGAGAGTGCACATCCCTGTCTGGTACCAGATATCAGTGGAAATGCTTCCAACTTTTCCCCATTCAATAGGATGTTGGCTGTGGGTTTTTCATAGATTGCTTTGATTGTATTGAGGAATGTTCCTTCCAAACCCAGTTTGCTTAGAGTTTTCATCATGAACGGGTGTTGTATTTTATCAAATGCTTTCTCGGCATCTATTGAGAGAATCATATGGTTTTTCTTCTGCAGTCTGTTAATGTGGTGTATCACATTGATTGTCTTGCGCACATTAAACCATCCCTGCATACCAGGGATAAATCCCACTTGGTCTGGGTGGATGATCTTTCTGAAGTGTTGTTGCATTCTATTGGCGAGAATTTTATTGAGGATTTTTGCATCTATATTCATCAGGGATATTGGTCTGTAATTCTCTTTCAATGCTGCATCGTTTTCCGGATTAGGAATTAAGGTGATGCTGGCTTCATAGAAAGAATTTGGGAGGATTCCCTCTTCTTCAATTGTTCTGAATAGTTTGAGAAGAATTGGAGTTAGTTCTTCTTTAAATGTCTGGTAGAATTCAGCAGTGAATCCATCTGGTCCTGGGCTTTTCTTTGTTGGGAGGGCCTTTATTACTGTTTCAATTTCTGTCTCAGTTATGGGTCTGTTTAGGCTTTCGATGTCTTCCTGGTTCAATTTAGGTAGGTTGCATGTGTCCAGGAATCTATCCATTTCTGATAGGTTTCCCTGTTTGCTGGCATACAAGTCCTTGTAGTAATTTCTGATGATTCTTTTTATTTCTGTGGTGTCTGTTGTTACATTTCCTTTTTCATCTCTGATTTTATTGATTTGGGTCTTTTCTCTTCTTTTTTTAGTTAGTGGGGCCAATGGGGTGTCAATTTTGTTTATTTTTTCAAAAAACCAGCTCCTCGTTTGGCTGATTTTTTGGAATGTTTTTCTTGATTCAATCCTGTTGATTTCTTCTCTGATTTTAATTATTTCTCTTCTCCTACTAGATTTGGGTCTGGTTTGCTGTAGGTTTTCTAGATCCTTGAGGTGAATTGAAAGCTCATCTATTTGGTGCCTTTCCAATTTCTTGATGTAGGCACCTATTGATATAAACTTTCCTCTTAACACTGCTTTTGCTGCGTCCCATAAGTTTTGGTATGTTGTGCTGTTATCCTCATTTACTTCCAGAAAGTTTTTGATTTCTCTTTTGATTTCTTCTATGACCCATTGTTCATTCAGGAGCATGTTGTTCAATCTCCATGTGTTTGCATATGCTCTAGGGATTCCTGAGTTGCTAACTTCCAACTTCATTCCTTTATGGTCTGAGAAGCTGCATGGTATGATTCTAATTCTTTTGAATTTGCTGAGACTTGCTTTATGGCCTAGTATGTGGTCAATCCTAGAGAAGGTTCCATGTACTGCTGAGAAGAATGTAAAATCTTTAGCTGTAGGATTGAAAGTTCTGTAGATATCTGTTAGATCCATTTGGGCTATAGTGTCGTTTAAATCTACTGTATCCTTGTTGATCTTCTGTCCTATTGATCTGTCTATTTCTGAGAGTGGAGTATTGAAGTCCCCCAGTACTATTGTATTGGGGTCTAAGTCTCCCTTTAAGTCCGTTAACAAATCTTTTAGATAAACCGGTGCCCTGTAGTTAGGTGCATATACATTGATAATTGTTATATCTTCCTGTTGAATTGATCCCTTAATCATTATGTAGTGTCCCTCTTTGTCTCTCTTAACGGTTTTTGTGGTAAAGTTTATGTTGTCTGAAATTAAGATGGCTACGCCTGCTCTTTTTTCATTTCTGTTGGCATGGTATATCTTTTTCCAGCCTTTCACTTTCAGTCTGTATGGATCTTTGTTGGAAAGATGAGTTTCTTGTAAGCAGCAAATAGATGGGTTTTGTTCCTTAACCCAATCAGCCAATCTGTGTCTTTTAACTGGACAGTTCAGGCCATTCACGTTCAATGTGACTAATGATAAGTGGTAACTTTGCCCTGCCATTTGCCAAAGATAAGTTCTAATATATGCTTTGAATTCCCTGTGATCTTTTGCTGTGAGGTTTCTTTCCTTGGTTTCCTTCCTTTACCTTCTTTCATATTGATGACCGTGTTTCTGTGTTTCTGTGTGTAACACATCTTTTAGCATCTTTTGCAGGGCTGGACGAGTGGCAACAAATTCTTTCAATTTCTGTTTGCTATGAAAATTCTTTATTTCACCTTCATTCACAAATGATAGCTTTGCAGGATATAATATTCTGGGCTGGCAGTTGTTCTCTCTTAGTACCTGGGCTATATCTCGCCATTCTCTCCTAGCTTGTAGAGTTTCTGATGAGAAGTCAGCTGTGAGTCTGATTGGAGATCCTCTGAGAGTAATCTGACGTTTCTCTCTTGCACATTTTAGGATCTTTTCTTTATGTTTCACTGTGGAGAGTTTAATTACAATGTGTCGTGGTGAGGATCTCTTTTGGTCGTGTTTATTAGGGGTTCTGTGGGCTTCCTGTACTAGGATTTCTCTGTCCTTCTCCAAACCTGGGAAATTTCCTGCTAATATCTCACTAAAAAGGCCTCCTAATCCTTTCTCCCTCTCCATGCCTTCAGGAACTCCTAGAACCCGAATGTTGGGTTTTTTAATAGTATCCTGAAGATTCCTGACAATATGTTTTAGATTCCTAATTTCCTCTTCTTTTCTTTGGTCTGACTGTATCCTTTCCTGTTCTCTGTCTTCTAAGTCCGATAGTCTCTCTTCTGCTTCACCCATTCTGTTTGTAAGGCTCTCTATTGTGTTTTTCATTTGATCTATTGAATTCTTCACTTCAGTCACTATCCCAGTTTCCTGTTGTACTAGTTGTTTCGTTTCATTTTGATTCCTCCTTAATATTTCATTTTCACGAGAGAGATTTTCTATCTTGTCCATTAAGGATTTCTGTAGTTCAAGAATTTGTTTTTGAGAACTTCTTAATGTTCTTATCAATTTTTTGAGATCTGCTTCTTGCATTTCTTCTATGTCATCATCCTCATAATCTTGAATTGGGGTGTCTTTTTCATTTGGGGGCATCATGGTGACTTCCTTGTTTTTATTACCTTGGTTTTTGCGTTTGTTATTTGTCATATTGGAGATATTTGGTTTCTTCACTGTGGTGCTTTTTCTTGTTATACTATGACTCTAGATTAAGTGGACTATCTGTTTTTGATGGAGCCTTAGGGCTTGAGATGGGTGTGGCCTGAGAGCTCTGTTTGGTGTGCCAAAAGTGACACTCCCAGGTTAGGCGTGGTAAACCTCTCTCTCTCTCTCTCTTTTTTTTTTTTTTTTGATTCAAAAGGGAAGTAATTCCACACAGCTGAACGAAGTTGGAGGTAGTTAGCAGGCAAATGATATACCCACAGGAGCCAGAGATCGGAAGCTCTTTCCCAAGGACCACACAGGGAATGTGTTCGGCCCTCAGGGTGGGCTCAGATTCTCCTTCAGTCTCCTACTGGGTTGCCAAAGTTACGGAATTGTAGCGTCTCTGGAGAGTACTCACGTGAATTCCGTGAGTTCTCTCCCCCACCGTCTCTTTTTTCACAGTCTCAGTTCAGTAGCACCACAAATTTACTAGGTCCTAATCTCCTGTTAATTCGCCCTGCCCAGAGTCAGGTTTTTCTGCTAGGCTCAGGGCCGGTGCAGACCTGAGGTCGCTCTGCTTATGACGTATGTCCAAGATGGCGCCTGCTCTTTGTCTTGCTCGCCCTTGAGAGGTGAGCGGAGAGAGAGAAACCCGTGTCCATACCAGTCACCTTTTTTTTTTCCTCTCTCTCTCTCTTCCAGGTAGCCTGGTGAAGTCCCCCCCCCCCCCCCGGGGGTCGTTCCCTCTAGTGTCCTCTCTCCGCTTGCCTGCTGGTGTCTCGGGCTATTGAGGTTCGGCTCACCTTGCGTTCCAGCGGCTCGGTCCCGCAGCTCGGCTTGCGCAGCTCGGTCCCGCGGCTCGGCTTCCGCGGCTCGGTCTCGCGGCTCGGCTTCCGCGCGGTGGGCGACCTTGTTCTCCCAGTAGGTCCTCCGATTCACGACCACTCAATCCAGAAGGGTTTCCTCTGCAATATTTTCCTGGTTCTTTTTTCTGAGGCTACCATAACTCCCCTTTTATTAAACTAAATTTTCCCGGACTATCGGTGCGCGCCCTCACTACTCCGCCATCTTGGCTCCGCCCCCGATACCCAGTTCTTAAGACCAGCAGGAACTTGGATAATTAACCTGGGAAATTCAATGGATGTCCAGCAACTATCCCTGATAGACAACAGGTTGTGCAGGATTACTCAAGAAGATGAATGAATCTCTGTTTTGGGTTTAGAATCTAAGAAGGCAGACTCTTTTATGCAATCTCTTGAGGGCCTGGGTATTTGGAGAAAACTTTCCCAATACAGTTTGTTTTGTTAAACTAAAAGCTTTGTGGGAATTTAGGGGCCCTTCTGGTGGTGGCAGTGGACAAGTGTCACACCAGAGGAAATCACCTCGGGATTATGGGAGTGATTGGTATTAGTTAAAGTTAAGCTTTAAGCAACTCTCAGTACCCTCTTGCTGAGGTATGTCACAGGTGGAATGCTTGCATGTCTGGCATATTCACCTCCTCTCTGTGCATGAAGTCCAGTTTCTCATACAGCAATGGCATCTTCGAAGACCATGTGCTGACTCAGCAGATGTCATCAGCAAGGATTTGAATTAAAGCCCTGAACAGAGAAGAGACAACCCATATTTCCTGTGATCCCTTCAGGGATTTAGAAGAGAAGGAGGGTCTCTTGGTTGAAAAAAAAAAATGTTCCCTGAGCCGGGGGTTTGTGACTGTGCCCAACTTTGAAAATAACAAGCAATTTCAGTCCATAGAAGAGGAAAGATTATTAACTTTGGGAAATAGTAGAAGGACAGAGTTCCCAGAGGGGAAAAACCAAATCAGCTGGGGAGACTGGGAAGAACTATGTGCACACCAATTGCACAATGACAATGATCTTCAAATAAGACCTTAGTTGTTTTCTTTATATACAGTACTGGCTGGTTCTGCTGCAGAGCACCCACATAGCTGCTCAATATTTCTTTAGCAATACTTTATTCATGTGATACAAATCTCCATCATTATCAGAGTACCAAGCGCAGTTTCTCATTTATAGGTGAAGAATACTATCCACCTAAAATAATTTAGCTCTCTCCATATATATATATATATATATATATATATATATATATATTTCCATGAGAAAGTGATTTCATTACAAAATTTCTAGTAGGTATGATGCTTCCAACTTGTTGTATTCAGGTATCAAGATTGTTCTGGTTATTTGGGATCATTTGAGATTCCTTATAAATTTTGAAGCTGCTTTTCTATTTTTGTGCAAATGTCATTAAAATTTTGATAGGGACTCTGTTGAATCTACATGATAGTTTGGATCCTATTGACATTTTAACTGCATTCATTCTTCCCAGTCTAATAACATAGGAATCTTTATTTACAAATAAAGACCTTCAGTTCTTTTTTAATCAATGTTTTATAATTTTCAGTGTATAGGTATTTTACTTTCTTGATTTCTTTTTTCAGAAATATTGTTATTGGTATAATAAATGAAAATTATTTTTGCATGCTGTATTTTATTCTGCTACCTTAATAAATTCATTTGTTTGCTCAAATAGCTTTTTTTGGTAGAATCTTTAGGGTTTTTCTACATACAGGATCCTGTTGTCGATAAATAGTTGATTTTACTTCATACTTCTGATTTATTTATTTATTTATTTTTATTTTTTTTTATTTTTTGACAGGCAGAGTGGACAGTATGAGAGAGAGACAGAGAGAAAGGTCTTCCTTTTGTCGTTGGTTCACCCTCCAATGGCCGCGGCGGCTGGCACGCTGCAGCCAGCGCACCACGCTGATCCGATGGCAGGAACCAGGTATTTATCCTGGTCTCCCATGGGGTGCAGGGCCCAAGCACTTGGGCCATCCTCCACTGCCTTCCTGGGCCACAGCAGAGAGCTGGCCTGGAAGAGGGGCAACCAGGACAAAATCCGGTGCCCCGACCGGGACTAGAACCCAGTGTGCCGGCGCCGCAAGGTGAAGGATTAGCCTAGTGAGCCGTGGCGCCGGCCCATACTTCTGATTTAAAAGTTTTTAAATTTCTCATCTGATTGATCTTGCAAGTACTTCTAGTTACTATGTTGAATAGAAGTTATGAGTGGAATCCTTGGATTGTATAACATCTTAGAAGAGAAGTTTTCAGTTTTGTCTCATGGAATATAATATTAGCTGGTTAACTGTGAACTTCTAATAAATGGCCTTTAACATTTTTTATATTTTATTGAGGATTTTGCCATAAAATTATGTCAAGCTTTGTCAAATGCATTTTCTGCTTCTGTAGAGATGATCATCTTTCATTCTGTTAATGTAATGAATAGCATAGATTGATTTGTCAGTGTTAAACCCACTCTGTTTCCTTGGGAAAAATTCAACTTGATCATCATGTATACTCTCTTTGATGTATTGTTGAATTTTTTTTTATCTTTTATTTAATGAATATAAATTTCCAAAGTACGACTCATGGGTTACAATGGCTTCCCCCCCCCATACCGTCCCTCCCACCCACAACCCTCCCCTTTCCCACTCCCTCTCCCCTTCCATTCACATCAAGATTCATTTTCGATTATCTTAATATACAGAAGATCAGCTTAGTATACCTTAAGTAAGGATTTCAACAGTTTGCTCCCACACAGAAACATAAAGTGAAAAATAATATATCCCTCATAGTATTTTTTTTGTCTGTTCTACTTAATATGACTGGTTTAATTCTGTAATTATCACACAGTTATTCTTAAGTGTTGAAAATTAACTGAAATGTGATCCCTGTTAAACATAAGAGTGGGAATAAGAGAGGGAAGAGATGTATAATTTGGGGCATGCTCGGGCTGACTTGCCCCAATTGGTAGAGTTGGAAACATACCAGGGGATTCCAATTCAATCCCATCAAGGTGGCATGTGCCAATGCCATCTCACTATTCCAAGTGATCAATTTCAGTTCACAATTGATCATAATGAAAGGACTAAGAGTCAAAGGGAGCACATAAACAAGTCTAGTATCATGTATTGTTGAATTTGGATTGCTACCATTATATTGAGAATTTTTGCATCAAAGCTCATCAGAGATATTGGCTTGTATTTTTTGATCCTGTTAACATTGTATTTTTTTTGGGGGGGGAGAGGTGATAAATTGCTTAAGGATTGATATTAATTCCTTGAATGCTTGGTAGATTTTAGCCATAAAACCATCTGATGCTAGGCTTCTGTTGTTGGTGGTTAGCATTTGAAGACTACTTTGATCTCTCTATTTGTTATTGTTTCCTACAAGCTTTCTGTTCATCTGGGTTCAGGCCTAGTAGGTTGTATGCTCCTGGAAATGCTTTTATTTGCTTTACTTTACCCAATCTGTTGGTATATAGTTATTTATTATAATCCCCCATATCCTTTTTTATTTCTGAGGCATCCATTCTAATGTCTCCTTTTTCATTTTTCAGTATTTATTTGACTCCTTTTTCTTAGTCCAGCTAAAGGGTTGCCAATTATTGCTTTGTTTTTAAGCACATCAAAACAAAACCAACTCTTAGTTTTGTTGTTGTTTTTCTTTTTTTTTTAGTCTCTATTTGAACTGTTTTTCCCCTGATGTTTATTGTTTCCTTTCCTCTCTTCACTGTGTCCTTGAAGTGTCACATTATGTTGTTTATTTGAAATTTGTCTTCTTTTTAAAAGTGGGTGTTTATCACAATAAACTTCCCCCCTCTTACTGATTTTACAACTTCCTGTAAGCATTGGTAAGTTGTGTTTTTGTTTTTGTTTGTATCAACAGATATTTTAAATTCTCTTTTGCTTGCCCTTTGACCCAGTGGTTGTTGTAGAGTGTGTTATTTAGTTTCTACATATTTGAGAATTTTTCCATTTCCTTGTGGGTATTTCTTTCTTTCTTTTTTTTTTTTTTTGACAGGCAGAGTGGACAGTGAGAGAGAGAGACAGAGAGAAAGGTCTTCCTTTTTTGCTGTTGGTTCACCCTCCAGTGGCCGCCTCGGCCGGCGCACCGCGCTGATCCAATGGCAGGAGCCAGGAGCCAGGTGCTTTTCCTGGTCTCCCATGGGGTGCAGGGCCCAAGAACTTGGGCCATCCTCCACTGCACTCCCTGGCCACAGCAGAGAGCTGGCCTGGAAGAGGGGCAACCGGGACAGAATCCGGCGCCCCGACCGGGACTAGAACCCGGTGTGCTGGCGCCGCTAGGCGGAGGATTAGCCTAGTGAGCCGCGGCGCCGGCCGTGGGTATTTATTTCTATGTTCCATTCATTGTGGTTGGAAAAGATACTTGCTATGATTTAGATATTCACACTTCCTGATTTGAAATCATATCTCAAAGCTAAAGTAAAAAAAAAAAAACTATATGGTGCTAGCATTTTAACAGACAAGGAGACCAATGAGATAGAATAGGGATCCCAGAAATACGTAAATCTACATAGTAAAAGTCAAGTGATTTTTGAATAAGATACCATGAAGAAGTGAAGGGGAAATGAGGGTCTCTTCAATAAATGGTACTGGGAAAAATCGCTACACACATATGTAAGACTGAAACTGGATTCTTAACTTACTGCATACACAAAAATCAACTGAAAACAAATTGAAGACCTAAGTGTATGGCCTGAAACTGTAAAACTCCTATGAGAAACATAAGGGAAAGAGTCCTCGATACTGACTGTGGCAATGATTTTTCAAAACCACACCAGAAACACAGGCAACAAAAGCAAAAATAAACATGTAGGACCACATTAAACAAAAAGGTTGTACACAGGAAAGGAAATCATCAACAGAGTAAAGAGATAATCTCTGTAATGGGAGAAAATATTTGCAAATCATGCATTTGATAGAGGGTTGATATACAAAATAGCTACAAAACTCATATAACTCTAGCATAAAAGCAGACTTATTAAAAATTGGGCAAAAGATTTGCCAAAAAAAGACATATAAATGACAAACAGATACATAAAAAATCCAACATCACTAATCATCAGGGAAATTAAAATCCAATCTCAATGAGATTTCACTTCATACTCTGGAATAACTGTTATCAAAAAGACAAAAAGATAACAAGTGTTGGCAAGGATGTGGAGAAAAGGGAACCCTATTATACTGTTGGGAAAGTAAATTGGTACCATTATGGAAAAGAGTAAATAGGATCTTCAAAAAGTTAAGAAGAGCACTACCATATGATCCAGCAAACCTTCTGCTGGGTATATAACCAAAGAAAATGAAATCAGCATCTCAAAGAAATTTCTGCTCTCCTATGTTCATTACAATATTATTCACAATAACCAAAATATGGAATTAGCCTAATTATCCATCACTAGATGTTATTGCAAATGGAAGTATTTCTTTATTTTTCTTTATTTTACAGTATATTTAGAGTAAAGATTTACTCTACAAAATAGTGCCATTTGCAATAACATGGATGAGCCTGTTTATTTAAGTTGAATAAACCAGGCAAAAAGGAAAAAATAACTTGTTTATCTCATTTATAAGTGGAATCTCAGAAAAAGTCAAAGATAGAAACAGTATCATGGTGGTTATCAGGATGTAGAGAAGTGGAGGAAATGGAAAGATATAGATCAAATAAATAGGATGGGTAAGTCTAGAGATCTAACCTACTGCATGAGAACTATAGTTAATCATACTGTACAATATACTGAAAGTTTGCTGAAAGAGTAGATTTTTAGGTGCTCTTATCACAAAAAAGAGGTACTTATGGAAGGTGATGAGTAGATTGATTTGCTTAACTATGATAGTCATTTCACTATGTATATCAACATAGCATGTTGTATACCTCAAATGTATGCAATATGGGCTGGTGCTGTGGCGGAGCAGGTTAATGCCCTGGACTGAAGTGCTGGCATCCCATACGTGCACCGGTTTGAGTCCTGATTGCTCCTCTTCTGATCCAGCTCTCTGCTATGGCCTGGGAAAGCAGTAGAAGATGGCCCAAGCTCTTGGGACCCTGCATCCGCATGGGAGACCCGGAAGAAGCTTCTGGCTCCTGGCTTCGGATCAGTACAGCTGTGGCCATTGTGGCCATTTGGGGAGTGAACCAGTGGATGGAAGACCTCTTTCTCTGCCTCCACCTCTCTCTGTAACTCCATCTTTCAAATAAATAATAAACAATAATAAATCTTTGAAAAAATATGTATGCAATAAAAAGAAATTTTCAGAAAATACTCCGCAATTCCATAGTATTGCTAGATTTTGTCCTACTGTCTTAATTTTGAACCTAGAAATTTACTTTTAAAACAAACCACACAGGTATCACCATGGCAAGCTATTTGACTGTGTCTAATTGGTCCACTCCTCACTGTTTGATGTCTTGACCTGTGCAGCACTTGCAATCAACATTCACATTTCCCCCACTGCTTTTCTGGATCACTGCTAGCATATCCTGAGAGCTTTGGACAAGGCTCTGTGTCATTGCTATAATACAGGTCAAGGTTACCTAAACTTAGAGACCTTTCCAGGGTCCAATCTGAGTAACTGTCTCCACACAGGTAAAATAACTATATGATATTTACCCCAAATATATGTTTGACCAAAGTGCACTTTCTGTACCATCCCTACTCTAGCAAGCATAGCATGAAGGTTTCTTAAACTATCAGCATTTGAGCTGAAAAATTCTGACCCTGTTATTTCTGTCCAAGAAAGATGGTTATTTTTGTGTTCCCATGTAAGATAAAACTGATAATTTAATGTCTCATTGTACTTCACTTCATCCACTTTTCAGCATAGCTCAGCACTAAGACATTCTTTTCAGCACAGTTTAGCATTAAGTAGCTACTAATGAATTGTATTTACATCAAGTATGAATGAAGAGCTCCACTACTAGCACCATGCCCTTGGCAGGACTTCTCCAAGTGGTTAATCATGCACTACTTCATAGACTTAGACTTCCATTATGCCTGATTAACTGGTGTTCAGTTTATCCCTCACCTGCTGAGGGGACATAGTCTTAGATTAGCTTAGATAGTCAGCCAGGCAGCAATTCAGTACGGGTTTTAGAAAAGCTACATTGTCTGTACAGGAAATGACCCCAGCTTAGAAGCATTTTCTCACTAAGTGTGTATTTATATTTGAAAAGTCACTTATTAATGCACATCCTCAATCTCCTTCCTCTTTCTTTTCTCTTAAACACCTCTTCTCTACCTTAAATTGGTGAAGACATTTTGTCTGTTGAATGCCTTCCACAATCTGAAGCAATTTACCCTAACCAGATGATGTCAGTGTGCCAATAAGCAGGCTGTGCTTAGGTATGTGCTGATAGCAGCTTCTAACTATGCTTTTGTGGGAATCGTAGTAGTTTTGAATGAGGGCAGAGAGCAGGTGAATTTCTTTAGTAATATTTTTTAATCCCAAAGGTACTGTTTCTTTTCTTTTCTAGTGTTATCTGTAATTCTAATCGTAAATTCCATTCTTTTATTTATTCATCTGAGACATGAGAATTTTAAGTATATAATTTTGAGTTCGCTAGTGGAAAAAGCCTCCAGAAACAAATTAGAGTAATGCTATGATCAAGGATAGGAGGCTGATAGAAACCCTACTTGAATTTCCATAGTAATATTAGTCTTCCTGACACAATACTTTTACTTACTCACATATAAGTCCTACCAGATAAATCATTTTCCAAGTATCTTCTACTGACTTCTTTCATGTGGCCAAGTTTATTCTCCATGAAGACAGGTTGTCAGCCTGCATTAGATTCTCATTCTTCTGAGTCACAATCCTTAATAGGTCATAATATGCTCCTGTGGCAATTTGTCTTGCTATTCTTGTTGGAATTTAAATTTTGTGCTATTAAAAAAAATTCATGATGTTTTCATCTGTCTCCCCAATTAGACTATACATTTCTTGAAGGCTAAGACTTCTCTCATACTTCTTTAAATTGTATCTCAAGAGTGGTATTATTCTAGAATTTAAGGAACCTGAGTTTTTTTCTCAATTCTACACCTAACTAATTGGCTTTGTGACTGTGAGTCAAAGCTTTAGAGTCTTGTGGGGCTGAGGTTGTAGCATAACAGGTAAAGCTGCCACCTGCGATGCTGGCATGCCATATGGGAACCAGTTCATGTCCTAGCAACTACACTTCTGATCCAGCTTCTTGCTAGTTGCCCTCCAAAAAGTAGTGGAAGATGGCCCAAGTGTTTGGGCCCCTGCCACTCATGTGGGAGACCCAGATACACATCAGGAGAGTGAATCAGCAGATGAAGAACTCTTTCTTTGTCTCCCACTCTCTCTGTAAATCAATAAATCTTTAAAGAAATTCAGAGGTTTGGCTTATCAATATTATAAAAATATGGTATTTGGACTTTATAAATTTCATAGTTTTGGGGTTCTAAAGTCTGGAGAATATAGAATATAACATAGAGCACTCAACTCAGTACCTGTACCTCAGTACTTTGAATGTAGCAGGCATTCACTCAGCATCTACATTTTTTAGAAATATTGTTTGCTCCTGTCAAGTATTCTTGAATGTGGCTGACTTGAGATAGGTTAGTATTTTTTTTCCATATTTTTTATTTATTGAAAGAGAGGAAGATATACCTTCCATTCACTATATCTTCTCCAAATGCCGTCAATAGCCAGGGCTGGGCAAGACTGAAGCCAGGAGCCAGGAATTTCATTTAGGTCTCCCACATGGGAGGCAGAGACCTAAGTACTTGAGCCATCAACTGCTGCCTTGCAGGGTACATGATAGCTGGATTGGAAATAGAGTAGCCACGGGGGCCGGAGCTGTGGCGTAACAGGTAAAGCCACCACTTGCAGTGCCAGCATCCCATATGGGCACCGGTTTGAGTCCCAGCTACTCTTCTGATCCAGCTCTCTGCCATGGCCTGGGAAAGCAGTAGAAGATGGCCCAGATCCTTGGGCCCTTGCACCCATGTGGGAGACCTGGAAGAAGCTCCTGGCTCCTGGCTTCAGATCAGCACAGCTCCAGCCATTGCAGCCAATTGGGGAGTGACCGTGGATGGAAAACCTCTCTCTCTCTCTCTGTGTCTCTCCTTCTCTTTCTATGTAACTCTGACTTTCAAATAAATAAATAAATAAATCTTTTTTAAAAAAGAAACAGAATAGCCAGGATTTGAACCAGCACTCTGGTATGGGAATTGGGCATCCCAAGCTACTTAACTGTTATGCCAAATGCCCACCCCAGGTCACCATTTTTCAAAAGGAACCAAAGTATTTATTACTAAGAATCAATGTGTTTCCTTTGGATGGTGAGCAGAAGTGTGGAATTAAATCCCAGCCCTGCACCTAGTTAGTTGTGTAACCCTGGACATGTTATTTAATGTGTCTGGCACTCTGTTATTTCATATTTATATTTAAAATAAAATTATGAGAAATGTTTGCCTACCTGTTGCTTGTTATGACCTAAAAACAAATCTTAGTTATACCCTTAAGCTGGTATAGAAATAAAAATTAGACATATCTTTATAAATTACTGAAATTTCTTTTTTTGTTTGTTTTAACTTGAATCTTGGGATAATTTAACCAAGTGTCTTAAGGAAATTGTGGCGAAATACTTAGAGTGAGTTCTGAATTTCAGATGAGAGTACTTCCGGGCTTCATTAAAGCAAGACATCTGCCTTGAATTTTTTTATTTTTTAAGAAATACAAACTTCATAAGTACAACTTCATGAATATAGTTATTCTTCTCATAATATCTGCCTTCCCACCCCTCTTCCTCCCTCTTTTCCCTTTCCAGTCCCATTCTCCATTAAGATTTGTTTCCAGTTAACTTTGTACACAGAAGACCAAATCTCTACTTAGTAAAGATTTTAACAATTTACACACACACACAGAACTGTTTGAGAACTAGTTTTACAGTTAACTCTCATAATACAACTCACTGAGGACAGAGATCCTGTATGGGAGTTAGTGCACAGTGACTCCTGTTGTTAATTTAACAATTAACACTCTTATGTATGATGCCAGTGACCCCCCAAGGCTCTTGACATGAGTTACCTAGGCTCTGGAAGCCTTTTGAATCCATAAACTCCGTCAGTATTTAAATAAGGCCATAAGCAAAGTGGAAGTTCTCCTCCCTTTAGAGAAAAGTACATCCCTATTTCCAGTGGAATCTCACTCACAGAGATCCTTCATGTTGAACATTTTTTGCCACAGTGTCTTGGATTTCCATGCCTGAAATGTTCTCATGGGCTTTTCAGCCAAACCAAAAGCCTTAAGGGCTGATTCTGAGGTCAGAGTGTTACTTAAAGCGATTGTCATTCTATGAGCCTGCTGTGTGGACTGCTTCCCATGTTAGAACATTCTCTCTTTTTTAATTCTATCTATTATTATTACCAGACACTTGATCTTATTTATATGGTCCATTTAACACTTAATCCTATCTATATGCTTACTTTAACACTTAATATGATCACTTTAACACTTAAGGTGACATTTTTACCACCCAGCTCAATGGGATTTGGGGTCCCATGACAAGTTTTTAAACTGTACCCTTAGAATTGAGTCCATAGGAGTGTATGCAGAACTATACAGCTCTACAGTTAGAAAATTCCTCCTTGACTTTCTTTGGGTGGACATCTTCCTCCTTTAGCAGCATGCAACATGGTTACTTTAGGGTAGAATGGTAACCAGGAAGGCAGTGAAATCTAATCAGCTTTTGTTATTCTTAGTGGAAACCTTTCATGGTAAGTGGATGGTCACAATCATTGGAAATAATGGCTGTACCTACATTCGCCAAAGGGTTGAAAAACCTGGCAATGTAATGCTGTTGGATCTGTGCGCCTTCCCTTTAACAGCAGAATCAGATAATTGGAGTCTGATTTCACTGCCTAGTTTCCTCCTGAGATCTTTTACTTTCTACTTCTCCATCACCCTATCCGTGAGCAATCATAATCAGAAAGGCCAATTTACTGGAAATGAATATGTAACTTGTTTTAAAACTAAATATAATTGGTTATTGGATTGTCAGTCACTTCTATTTGTGAGGCTGCAATTTTCACTATTATGGTTCTATTATTAAAATACCTTTTGTCCATTTACATTAGAATGCAAGGTTTAGATTTAATGGTCTTGAGGGAGAATGCCTGGCACTTACTGAATTACCCAGTAGAACCATTCTGAGTACTTGGTGTCCTAGAATCATCAAACTACCTTCTTGGGAAACAGCCAAACATTTCCTAAATAACAGAGAAGCCAGATTCCAGGGCTTGTGGTAATAAATGTTGAAAAGAATGAAACACATTATATTTAAAAGGAATACTACCCTTCGGGCTTTTCCTTAGGAAACTCTATACATAATGACCCAATTAAAGCAACAATTTCACAAACAAACAAGTCTGCCTCTGGAGATGTCATTTTAATCACATCATATTGAAGAGAATCTGTAGATGTTAGCTAAACACTTTATTTTCCCTCATAACAGACTTATTTCTTCTATTTAATAGCAGCAACTCTCACACAACCCCCAAACCTGGAGTTTGTTTTATTGAGAAGTGTTTGGAGCTAAACAGTTTTTTCATTATTTCTATAATTGCCAGCAGGTGATCTTCAAAAGACAGAGAAATCCAATTAAAATACAATAGCATGCAAAGCTAAAAAATCAATGCTCTTTTATGGGTCTGTTCTGGTGTTTCTTTTATCTGTGACTGTTGCTTTACCTCATTGTCTAAAATTCTCTTCCTTTTATACCTTCTGGCTGTATTAACTTCTGATCCTTTAAATTCAATCAATCCAGTGTCTATTGGCACAATAACATTTCAGATGACACAGAGAGACACATGACAGTTGATCATAGACTGTCGTCAGGATCATCCCTTGTACCTGTATCTGGGCAGTGTAAAGAAACATTGGTCCATAAACCCAAGACATTTTTGTACTTGGATAACTAGTATATCAAGAAAGTGATTTAGGCCGGCGCCGCAGGCTAATCCTATGCCTAGCGGCGCCGGCACACCGGGTTCTAGTCCCGGTCGGGGCGCCGGATTCTGTCCCGGTTGCCCCTCTTCCAGGCCAGCTTCTGCTGTGGCCAGGGAGTGCAGTGGAGGATGGCCCAGGTGCTTGGTCCCTGCACCCCATGGGAGACCAGGAAAAGCACCTGGCTCCTGGCTCCTGCCATCGGATCAGCGTGGTGGGCCGGCCGCAGCGCGCAGGCCGCGGCGGCCATTGGAGGGTGAACCAACGGCAAAGGAAGACCTTTCTCTCTGTCTCTCTCTCTCTCACTGTCCACTCTGCCTGTCAAAAAAAAAAAAGTGATTTACTCAGCTGCTTTTATGAGGTTTTTGGATAACAACAAGCAATTTTTAAAATAATTTATTTGACAGGCAGAGATACAAAGAGATTTTCCATTTGCCAATTCATTTTCCAAATGCCTACAATGTCTGGTGCTGGGCCAGGCTTGTATCAGGAAATTGGAACTCAATCTGGGTCTTCCATGTTGGTGGCAGGGACCAGTCACCTGCTGCTTCCTGGGGTACACATTAGCAAGGAGGTAGAATTGGAAGCTTAGTTGGGACTGAATCTGGGCACTCTGATATGGTATGTGAACATCCCAAGAGGTGCCTTAACCTTTGGGCCAAAGACCCATACCTTAACCATGGAAGGGTTCTGGCCATACTTGTCAAAGTCTCATATTTCCACTAGGAACTTAGAGCAAAGAGGGGAACATGCACAGAAATGAGAAGACATCACTGGGAATTATGGAGAGCTCCAACATGTTCAACTAGTCAGATAGCCCTTTAGGATGTCTTCTGTTAATTGCTTATGGATCTCTGTATTACACTGAAGGAGACCCTGGGTGATAGTTGGACAGGGAATATCCAGAGCTAGCTAAGTTTAGTGAGAGCCAGATCTTACTGATATCATGGAGGAATTAACTCTTCAGAGAGATATTAACAGATGAGGATTTAATTTTAGTTGACTTAGTTTACTAATAGTACAATTTTCTGTTTTCATCAACAGTAAGAAAAATGTCTTATGAAAGCAATTTCATGGTTGCTTTTCATGTCAGTGTTGGAAACTTAAAAGCATGGGCTCACTATCTCTGGTCTACTTAGCAACCTGTAATAAATCTATCATCCACAAATTCATTGCTTCATAGCCTTCTGACTAAATTAATAGTTCAATAAATTATTACTATTTTAAAATTATTTATATTGTGAACTGTAGCATTTCTTAGGATTACAAACTTGCTATGGTTGCTAACAACAGAAATTTTCTCTATTATTCTTAGATTTAACTTTTAAATGTTGAAGGTAAACTCTGTTTTGTTAGCCAAACTCTTTTTTATTTTAGACTCTTTGTTATATTCTTTTAAAGTTTTTGTCTTTCCAAACTGATGAATACAACTTCTTAGTCTGTTCTCATAAAGCAGCTCTTTGTTTGATTTAGTTGTTCTTCTCTGGTTGTCTCCATGCCAGTTCATGGCTTTCTTGAGCTATTCTGACCAAATGATGCCCATAGCTTTAGGTGTGGGTAAACCTTATTTCCAATGATGAGGTGAATAAACTTTTCTGCTCTGTTTCTGATAGTCTTTCTGAGGCTTCTCAGGATTCTTTAGCCTTTCAACTACAAGAGTACATTGTGTTGAATTTTTCAAGTCTGCAGTGTGATGCTTTTCTGAGTCATAATTATTCAGATTATTTTGAGAGTAAGATACACTCCTATCCTTTGTTGATCTAACTTCTGTTGCTACTGGGAATTACCAAGGATCTTTGAAATTGTGTAGGAAAACCTCAAACTATTGATCCCAGATTTATTTTCTTATAGTTAGTGTGCAATGTTCTTATTTTTAATTGAATCAATTTGCTCTTCAAGAAAGTAAGGTCTCATGGTGGAAATCACTTAATAAATGGCCTGATTCAGAGTAAATTAAATGAAATCTTACCGCATTAGTATTCTCTTCTCTGTTACATTTTATATATCCAAAGTCTCCATTCAACATATAAGTATATAAACATTATGTTTACTATTTCAGTAATAAGGACAGAAATAAGAGGCTAAAATCATGGGATTTGATCTAGATGAGGTATGATTAAGGTAACATTAAATTCTTTATACCTCAAAACTTAAGCATCATTCATAATTCAAATATAGCTCTTTATTGATACTATGTTGTGAGTAGCTTGATCCTTGTGAGGGCACTTGAAGATCTTTGAGAAAATGACACTATTTAGATTTAATTACTGGTCATATTAAAGGAATGAGTCAAAGGAAGTGCATATACTAGCTAAGGCAGTGTCAGAGTCTAGTTAAGAGAAAGACCAACTGGACTTGGACTTAAACTATCATCAGACTCTACCACATACTGGCTCAGTGACTTTGGGTGATTATGTTGAACTCTCCTGTCCCTTACTTTCTTATTAAGCTATGATTGACAAAAATTGCATATTTTAAGGTATATGATATAATGTTTTGATATATGAATACTTGTAAAATGATTATTTCCATCAAGTTACCATATCTACCAATTTACCTACTTACTATTTGGTTGCTTTATTTATAGAAAGACACAAAATTTTGTGTTTCATATATATAATTTTAAGTACATAATGACTATGTGTATGTGTATATGTGTGCACGCATGTGTGTGGTAGGATACTTGAGAATACTTTCATAATATTTAATGTGTACACCATGTTATTATCAACCATTGTCACCATGCTGAGTACTAGATATCAAGAACTTTAGAACATATTCACCTTTTTGCCGGACGCTCACCAGCGAGAGTCCAGCGTAGTAAAGACACGATCGCTGCTTACTCAGTTCTCATGGAACTTTATTCATCCAGATGCAAGGCGAAAGAAAAGAAGCCAAGCCCTCTCTCTGCACAATACTATCCCCCTTATATACCCAAGGTTCCTCTAGCAGGACGCTCCCAGCCAATGGCAAGTCTGTTCACATGCAATCCATGCAGGCACAGTCCAATCAAGTTGAAGGGCACATAGTGCCTCAGGATGAAAGTTCTTGCTCCATGGGGTTGTGTGTCTTCAGGACATCCTGTGGTTAGCACTTCCTTGACTTGTTTTTCTCAGCAGCCAGCACTTCCTTAACTTGTTTTGCACAAGTTGTTACAACAGGCCATGCAAACAGCAAAGTGAGGAAGTTCCCACAGGTGGCCAGCCTGCGGTTCCCCACACTTTTAGCTGAAATTTTGTACCTTTTAACCAACATGTTCCTTTGCTCCTAACCTCCTGGAACAGCCTTTCTTCTCTGTTACTATGAGCTCACCTTTTTTATTAGATGCATATATGAGTGAGGTCATGTAGCATTTGTCTTTTCTGTGTCTGGCTAACTGATTACTATAGCTTTGTAATAGATCTTGAAATTAGGATATATGATGCACTTAGCTTTGTTCTTTGTTTCAACATTGCTTGACTACCCAGGCTTTTGTAAGGCTGCCTATGAATTTTAGGGATGCTTTCACTATTTTTGTGAAAAATTTCATTGAAATTTTGATAATCATTGCATTGAAGTGTTCTTTGGGGGTATATGGACACTTTAATAATATGAAGATACTTCAAAACTTTTGTGGAAATATGAAACAGTGGCAAATTTACTTTGGTGAAGAATATTTTTGAATTCCATGCATAGTGTTTTTTATAACATACTTTTTTCAATGAAATTTTCGAAGCCCCCTAATAATAATTATTTTTATCTATGAACAGGGGATATATTTCTATTTATTTATATCTTCCTTGAATTCTTTCCTTAGTGTTTAATGGTTTTCATTGTACATATCTTTCAACACACTGGTTAAATTTATCATTAAATTTTTAATAGTTATTATAAATGTGATTGTTTATTTTTTGAAGAGTTTGTTGGTATGTGTAGAAATACTATTGATATTTATATATTAATTTTGTATCATGTGACTTTGCTGTATTAACTTGTTAGTTATGACTACTTTTATTTTTTAGATAAAAATAATAAAAATTAGCATAGTATTTGGCATGTAATAAGTATGAAATATACTAACTACAATAATAATTATTACCAAGTCATTATGGTTATTGATACAGAACCTCACGATTCTTCAGTAGAACTGATTATTGAAATTTTTCCACTATGGTAAATATTTTAAGTAACTGACCTAAAGTTTGAATGTTTTTAAGTTAAATTAAAGAAAAATGTCCTAGTACTATTTTATATATATATAAGTAAAATCATAATTAAACTTGGTGGAGGAAAGACAGAACATAAAACATTGCTATGCAGTAAAATAAGGGCTACTTCAGAGGCACGAAAAAGGACTGGAGCAACCAGAGGTTATTGTAGTTACTTTTTGAGGTTTTTGATTGTTTATTTGTTTTGTAAAAATGTACATTTTTTTATTCTGGGAAATAATTCTTAAGGTGTCACTCCCCCAACCACGGAGGAACGACGCCATCCTGGGTTAGCTGCCGGCTCCCCCCCCCCACCCCCGCCTCCGCGGAGGGGCGGCACCCCTGCCGCTTTCCCCACTTCAGCGGAGGAGCGGCACACTACCGGCCGGCTCTCTCAGGGGTTGCTCAGATGTTCCTCAGGTGTTTCCTGGTGCATGTTGTCTCTTTCCTCCTTTATAGTCCTCTTCCACCAATCCATGCTCTGCTGCCCACACGCCGAGCACGCTGCTCTCCTCCAATCAGGAGCAGGATCAGCTCCTGCTGCTTGTTAGTCGAATTGGTGAGGCAGCTGCGTAGAAGTTGTTTGCTCTCTCTCAGCACCATATTGTGGGAGATCAGATGCATAGAATTAGTCCTAGCAGTTCCAGTAATTTAGTCTAGTCTTGGTTGCTCCCCACATTAAGGGATATTGATTCTATCTTTTATTCCAGACTTGGCTACTTATCTCTGGCATGGCAATCATTGCATTGTAACCTGCTCATATAGTGATTGGTTCAAAAAATGATATTTAACTATAAAAATCAAGCATAAGACTTACCTTAAACTTCTGGGTGAGATGTTCTTCTTTTCTGGAATTTAAACTGTGAAAATGGAGCCTTGGAGATGCCATGGTGAGAAGAGAACCTGTATGTCCAAAGAAATGACACAGAGAGTTACAGAGCAGACAATGGAGAGACTAGGTCCTGATGCCAGTTCCAGCTGTTAATATCTTTTTGTTTAAGCTAAGGTCAGTTGAGTTTCTTGATTGCTTCCAGTCAAGAAAATCTTGGAACATACAGTTAATGTTGGTGGGAATGCAAACTGGTAAAATCATGATGGAAAATAGTGTGGAGATTCCTAAGAAAACTAAAAATAATTCTACCATATTACCATTGGGAATATATCCAAAAGAAATCAAATCAACATATGAAAGAGAAACCGGTACTCCCATGTTTATAGCACCTCAATTCACAGTAGCAAAAATGTGGAATAAACATAGGTATCTATCAACTGATGATTGGGTAAAGAAAATGTGCTATTTATATGTGATGGGATATTACTCCATCATAAAAATAATGAAATCCTGACATTTGCAATAAAATGAATGCAAATGGAGATCGTTATGCTAAGTGAAGCAAGCAAACACAGAAAGACAAACATCATGTTTTCTCTTATTTGTGAAAATTGAAATAGAGTATAAAAATTCCATGGCTATCATGTCATTGCATATTTATTTACTTATCTTCATTGAATCATACCATGTAAATGACAATATACTCTCCCTTCCTCATATTGTGACCATTATCATGAATACCTAACTGTGGAAATCTCTGCAAAGAAAAATAGTGTATATGTGTATGCATATGATATCTACATTTGAAGTGAATCTGGCAAAATGTTAAAAAAAAGTAAAATAAATCTGGAAAAAAGAAAAAAATACTATAAATGTTGGTGAGCAAGTGTTTAAATTTACTTCAAAACCATGCATGAGTGGCAATCTGATATAGATAAGCTAAAGATTATCACTCAAGTAATTATTCACAGGAACACTGTTCTTTCTTTGTTAGTTTCTATTATATTCTCCTAGGAAGGATCTTATTTGGAGAAGAAAGTGACCATATAGACACAGATGGCCTCAGGTTGAATAAGTGGAATTTTTGGACCCGGATTTGACAGGGTGCTTATCAGTGGAAGCAGGGGTGAATTAACACAGTTGGATTAGTTAGTAAACCAAAGAAACCAATGTGTCTCATGTAACTCCTGGAGACTCAACACTCATGAAGCTAATGTGGACACTGAAAGCATAACGTAAACCATGGGATTGAATACATAAGTAGCACTAATCAGGAAAGTGAAAAGAAGATGACATTATGTGAAAATTGAAAAAGTGCAGGGACATGATGATAATAGTAGAGAGAGCTAACCTATAGGTTTTTAGTGTGAAGCTTGATATTTTGGTTGCCATATATTAACAGCATTGAAATGTAGTGTCTTCCTAGATTATCAGATGTCCACAAATGATTCTGCCTTTTTTTTTTTTTTGACAGGCAGAGTTAGACAGTGAGAGAGAGAGAGACAGAGAGAAAGGTCTTCCTTTTTCTGTTGGTTCACCCCCAAGTGGCCGCTACAGCCAGCGCATTGCAGCTGGCACACTGTGCTGATCTGAAGCCAGGAGCCAGGTGCTTCCTCCTGGTCTCTCATGCAGGTGCAGGACCCAAGCACTTGGGCCATCCTCCACTGCACTCCCGGGCCACAGCAGAGAGCTGGCCTGGAGGAGGAGCAAATGGGACAGAATCCGGCGCCCCAACCGGGACTAGAACCCAGGGTGCTGGCGCCGCAGGTGGAGGATTAGCCAATTTAGCCGTGGCAACGGCCTCTGCTTTGTTTTGAGAATGCTTAAGGTAGGTTAGGTTAGGCTATAATGTTTGGTAGGTTAGGAATATTCAGTGTATCATTTTATGATATCTCATTTTATGGATTGGTTTATCGGTACCTGATTCCATCATAAGTCAAGGAGCATCTGAATATATACATATGTTATAGGTAAATACTTGTTTATATGCTCACATATACAATGGGCTTTCAACAAGTTTGTGAAAAAGATGTATTCAAAATATAATGCACATTCTCCATGAACTTTTTTGAAGCCTGTATGTGTGTGTGTGACAGGGTGAGTAATGCTTTCCTTGCTGAATCTCCTTTGGAGTGGTTTATTTCCTCATGTGTTTTGTGATTTTTTAAAATTCTGATCACAGGATATTCAAATTCTATGGGAATTCTTGATGCCTCTTAGAGTCCTAGCTCTATTTGGAGTCTACATTTGACTTACCACCTTGTGGAGGCTATTGACTTTACCTTCTGTTTCAAAGTTCACACAATCAGAACTATAGACCTCCAGGGATGGGAAGATACCCTCAGAGCAGCCATGATAGTGTTTTTGAATTCACAGGGAAAAGTAATTTTTAGGAAAGGGCAAAACAAACTGTAAGCTTTCCTTTGTTCAAACAATAGTGGAGATGGCTGTTTTTATGTTAGAAATTTTTTACTTCTCTTTCAAAAAAAGAAGTTTTTGTAGTTATTAATTCTATGTTCTACTTTGTTTAGTTAGTTGATTCCTGCTTTGTCTATTTTTTTAAATATTTATTTATTTATTTGAAAGAGTTACACAGAGTGAAAAGGAGAGGCAGAAAGAGAAAGAGAGAGAGAGGTCTTCCTTCCACTGGTTCACTCCCCAGTTGGCCACAACACCCGGAGCTGTGCTGATCCAAAGCCAGGAACCAGGAGCTTCCCCTGGGTCTTCCCACATGGGTGCAGGGGCCTAAGGGCTTAGGCCATCTTCTACTGCTTTCCCAGGCAATAGTAGAGAGCTGAATTAGAATTGGAGCAGCCAAAACTTGAACTGGCGCCCATATGGGATGCTGGTACTGCAGGTGGCAGCTTTACCCACTACGCCACAGTGCCAGCCCCTTGTCTCTTTTTTAAATAAACATACATATTAATATTTATAGACATAATGAATATTTATTTACCTTAATGGCATAGCAGTAGAGAAAAGGAGAGGGGGAGAGAAGTCTTCAAATCTACTCATTTACCCTAAAGATGGCCTCAAAAGCCAGGTCTGGGCCATTCCAAAGCCAGAAGGTAGGGGTGTGTGGCAGCTGCCCAAGCACATGGGTCACCTGCTGCTGCATTCTCAGAAACCATTAGTAGGAAGCCAGATTGGAAACAGAGTAGCCAGAACTCAAACCAGCACTCCAGTGCAGGAAGTCAGTGTCACAAACAGCAGTTTAACCCACTGTGCTGCAACCTTGGCACCCCCGATTTGTCTTTAATACTCTTTTTATCTTGCTATTTTGAAATGGTTTTTCTTTTCATAAATATTTGTTCTAAATTTTTATTTTATGGGTTTTCATATTCTATTATAAACAGAATAATTGAATATTGCATATTTTTTCAAATTGCATTTGATTACTTCTCAGTTTTTAGAGAATTGAATGATTTTTCTCTTTCTAGGGTAGTATTTATTGTATAGATTCTTTAAAAATTTTTCATTTTATATATTGAGAGGTATTCAGCGAAAGAGAGAGAAATAGAGAGGGAGAGCAAGAGAAGGCACCCATTGATCTGTCCACTCGCACAACAGATAGGGGCTGGGCCAGGCTAAAGCTGGGAGACAGAAACTCAATCCAGGTTTCACATAGGTGCCAAAGACTCAGTTCATGGAGCCTATCACCTGCTGCCTCCCACAGTGTGGATTAGCAGGAAACTGGTACCTGTTGTAGAACCAAGACTGAAACTGGGGCTCTCCAAAATGGGGTGCAGGTGGCCCAAATAGTATCTTAATTGCTAAGCCAAACACCTCTTCCATTTGTAAATTCTTAAATGATAAAATCAATCATTTGAAAACCATATGCATTTGGAAACTGGTTTATATAGATAAATGTAAAAAATAAGAAAACTCATACATAGTAATATATATAAAGATAGATATAAAATATATATAAGTACGAATATAAGCATAACAAATCTTCTACTATGGAGATTTCCATTGACATTCTGTTGTATACGCTCCTGGTCTTTTTTCTCACAGGTGTGAACTCTTTTGTTTTAAACAAAATTTAGCTCATGTTACATGTAAATATTTCCATTATAAATTACATCATGAGCATTTTCATGTCATCATTTGAAGGCCCTTAAAAATGTTCATGGAAGATGAAATTGAAAGATAAATTAACTTTGGTGCAACAGAATTTTGAAATCCATGACATTTATTCATAATACACATTTCCATGAACTCTTTGAATATGTCATATATTTTCTTAGAAAATGATATTTTGACTATGACATCAGTTAATCATGTTCATGCAATATTTTTTATTTAATCAGTCTACTTTTGTCAGTTATTTAGATTGTTTTCATTTTTTGTCATTATATATTCCAGTCATGTGTGGCTTAATTATGGGGACAGTTCTGAGAAATGGGTCACTAGGTGATTTTGTCATCATGTAAACATGGTAGAGTAAAATTATATAAACCTACGTGGTATAGTCTGTAACATACTTAGATAACATGGTGTAGCCTATTGCTCTCAGATTGTAAATTATACATCTTATTGGTGCACTGAACACAGTAAGCAATTGTCATAGAATGGTAATGATTTTTGTAACCAAGCAGAAACAATACAGTAAAAATATAATATAGAGGACACCTGTTTAGGATACTTACATGAATGGAGCTTGCGGGACTTGACATAGCTCTGGGTGAGTCTCTGAGTGAGTATTTAGTGAATGTCAAGGGCTAGGAAATTACTGTAATTACTCTAGACTTTACACAGGCTATATACTTAAATGAAGTAAAAAGTTATCTTAAATAATAAGTTAGTCTAAGCTTACTATAAATTTTTCTTTATAAAATTTTTATTTTTTTGAAACTTTTGTTCTAACGCTTAGCTTCAAACACAAATTGAACAAAATTCCAAGAACCTTTTCTCTATTAAATTGTCTTTTCGCTTTTAAACTCCTTTGTTAAAACCAAACATACATAAAAACTAAATACATACATTAGCGTATACCAACACAGGGTAAGGAGTATCAATATCTCTATCTTCTACCTCCATGCCTTCCTACTGGAAGGTCTTCAGGGACTATGACATGCATGGAGCTGCCATCTCCAGTGATAACAATGCCTTCCTCCAGAACTTCTGACGGATCTTCCCGGGGCTATTTTACATTCCACCTTTGTTATAAGTAAAAGAAACAAAATCTATAACAGCAATAAAAGATGTAGTATAATCAGTACACAAACCAGTAGCGTAGTCTCTTATTGTCATTACCAAGCACTATATTCTGTACGTAACAGTATTTTTGGCATTTGTATGACTGGCGATGTAGTAGTTTGTATACACCAATATCTCCACAAACATATGTGTAATACATTGTGCTGTGACTTTATGATAGCTATGACATCACTGGAGGACAGGAATTTTTCAGCTTTGTTATCATGTTCTGGGACCACTGTCATCATTATGCAGACTGTATATATTAGTATATATCCTCGAACATAAACTTTAGTGTGGATCTAGGATTATTTACTTAAACTGAATTTCCAGGCAGAAATTATGGAGCAAAATGAGATGAACATTTTTAAGCCTTTTGATATATATTGTTAAATTTTCCTATAGCAAAACTATAAATTTTGCTACCACCAACTGTCCATGTTGGAACATCCATTTCTTTTTCCAAATGATGAACTTCAAAAGATTGTTGCCAGCTTGGTTGGTAACTCCTTGTCTTTATTAGAAATTTTTTTCTAGTGCTTGTGAGTTTGACCTTTTTTTTTAATATTTGTTGATTATTTCTTTTTGTTTATGTCTATATGTCATGCATTTTCTTTTGGGACATTCATCATTTTCTAGAATATTTACATAATATTGCATATATTATGTTAACACTAAAATATGCTTTAAATATATATTCCAATAATTTTAAAGCCTCTCATTTATGACATACAGAAATTTAACTCTTTACATATTAAAATATCGACATTTAAATGGTTTCTCTGCTTTTTCTTCACACTTCTAGAAATATTTCTCGGAGGGGCAGAGCCAAGATGGTGGAATAATGAGGGTGCACACCAATAGTCCGGGAAAAGATAGTTTAATAAAAGTGGAGTTACTGTAGCCTCAGGAAAAGGATCAGAAAAAAATTGCAGAGGAAACTCTTCCAGATCTAGTGGATGTGACACGGAGGACCTAAGGGGAGAGCAAGGTCGCCCACCGCATGGAAGCTGCCAGAGCCGTGGGAGCCGCCAGAGCCACGGGAGCCAAGGGAGCCACGCCACAGAGTCTGCGCGCCAGCACTGGAAGGAGAGGTGAGACAAAGACCTCGGTAACCTGAGACATTGGCGGGGAAAGGCAGAAAGAGCCTGCAGAGAACGAGGCCTGAAACCTCACTGGGGAAAGTTCACCAGGCTGACTGGAGGAAAGGAAAAATTGAATAAATAGGGGAAACCAGCACAGACATTAGCCTCTCTCTCCACTCACCTTACAAAACCGAGCAAGACAAAGGGCAGGTGCCATTTTACGTATGTAAAGCGGCGCATGCCATTTTGCATATGTAAAGCGGGTGCCCCTCATTACCCAAGCAGAAAAACCTGACTCTGTTGGAGAGAAATAACAGGAGGTTAGCACCTAATGAAAGTGTGGAGCTAACCAACTGAGACTGTGAAAAACTGAGGTGATGGGGGAGAGAACTCACTGAGTACACAAACTCAGTAACCTGGACAACCTGGCGAGAGAAGGCAGAGAAATTTGAGACCACACTGAGGGCTACATAAACTCTTTGTGTGGTCCTAGAGGTAAGCAGATGAATACCCACAGGGGCCAGATTTCATACATCAACTACTCTCAATTCCACTCAGCTGTGTGGAATTACTTCCCAACTGAGTCAAAAAAAAAAAAAAAGAGAGAGAGAGAGAGAGAGAGTGTGATCAAGAGAACAATCTGGGTGAATCACCTTTGGCACACCCTTAACCCTGAAGAACCAAACAGAGCTCTCTGGCCACACCCATCACAGCCTCTATGGATCCATCAAAAGCAGACAGTCCACATAATCTAGAGTCACAGTGTAATGAGAAAAAACACCACACCGAAGAAACCAAAGAATATCTCCAATATGCCAAACAAATGCAAAAACCAAGGTAACAAGAACAAGGAAGACACTATGATGCCCCCAAATGAAATAGACACCCCAATTCAAGATTATGAAGATGATGAGTTAGAAAAAATGCAGGAAGTGGATCTCAAAAAATTGATAAGAACATTAAGAAGTTCTCAAAAACAAATTCTCGAACTACAGAAATCCTTAATGGACAAGATAGAAAATCTCTCTCGCAAAAATGAAATATTGAGGAATCAAAATGAAATGAAACAACTAGTAGAACTTGAAACTGTGATAGTGACGAGAAATCATAATGAAATGAAGAATTCAATAGATCAAATGACAAACACATTAGAGAGCCTTAAAAACAGAATGGGTGAAGCAGAAGAGAGACTATCGGACTTAGAAGACAGAGCACAGGAAAATATACAGTCAAACCAAAGAAAAGAAGAGGAAATTAGAAATCTAAAACATATTGTCGGGAATCTTCAGGATACTATTAAAAAACCCAACATTCAGGAGGAGGCAAGATGGCGGAATAGGAAGGGAGCACACTGATAGTCCGGGGAGAGACAGTTTAATAAAAGTGGAGATACTGCAGATTCAAGGAAGAGTAGGGGAGGAAACAGCAGAAGAAACTCTTCCAGAACGCGTGATTCACAGTGGACCTGAGTGGAGAGCGTGGGAGCCCACAGTTCAGGACACCAGCGGCAGACTCAACACACCAGCGCTGGAACGCGAGGTGAGCCGAACCTCAATAGCCTGAGGCACTGGCAGGCAAGCAGAGAGAGGAGACTAGAGGGAACGACCCCCGGGGGGGGGGGAGGGGACTTCACCAGGCTACCTGGAAGAGAGAGAGAGAGAAAAAAAAGGTGACTGGTACGGACACAGGTTTCTCTCTCTCCGCTCACCTCTCAAGGGCGAGCAAGACAAAGAGCAGGCGCCATCTTGGACATACATCATAAGCAGAGCGACCTCAGGTCTGCACCGGCCCTGAGCCTAGCAGAAAAACCTGACTCTGGGCAGGGCGAATTAACAGGAGATTAGGACCTAGTAAATTTGTGGTGCTACTGAACTGAGACTGTGAAAAAAGAGACGGTGGGGGAGAGAACTCACGGAATTCACGTGAGTACTCTCCAGAGACGCTACAATTCCGTAACTTTGGCAACCCAGTAGGAGACTGAAGGAGAATCTGAGCCCACCCTGAGGGCCGAACACATTCCCTGTGTGGTCCTTGGGAAAGAGCTTCCGATCTCTGGCTCCTGTGGGTATATCATTTGCCTGCTAACTACCTCCAACTTCGTTCAGCTGTGTGGAATTACTTCCCTTTTGAATCAAAGAAAGAAAGAGAGAGAGAGATCTACCATGCCTAACCTGGGAGTGTCACCTTTGGCACACCAAACAGAGCTCTCAGGCCACACCCATCTGAAGCCTCTAAGGCTCCATCAAAAACAGACGGTCCACTTAATCTAGAGTCATAGTATAACAAGAAAAAGCACCACAGTGAAGAAACCAAATATCTCCAATATGCCAAATAACAAACGCAAAAACCGAGATAATAAAAACAAGGAAGTCACCATGATGCCCCCAAATGAAAAAGACACCCCAATTCAAGATTATGAAGATGATGAGTTAGAAGAAATGCAAGAAGCAGATCTCAAAAAATTGATAAGAACATTAAGAAGTTCTCAAAAACAAATTCTTGAACTACAGAAATCCTTAATGGACAAGATAGAAAATCTCTCTCGTGAAAATGAAATATTAAGGAGGAATCAAAATGAAACGAAACGACTAGTACAACAGGAAACTGTGATAGTGACGAGAAATCATAATGAAGTGAAGAATTCAATAGATCAAATGAAAAACACAATAGAGAGCCTTACAAACAGAATGGGTGAAGCAGAAGAGAGACTATCGGACTTAGAAGACAGAGAACAGGAAAGGATACAGTCAGACCAAAGAAAAGAAGAGGAAATTAGGAATCTAAAACATATTGTCAGGAATCTTCAGGATACTATTAAAAAATCCAACATTCGGGTTCTAGGAGTTCTTGAAGGTATGGAGAGGGAGAAAGGATTAGGAGGCCTTTTTAGTGAGATATTAGCAGAAAATTTCCCAGGTTTGGAGAAGGACAGAGAAATCCTAGTACAGGAAGCCCACAGAACCCCTAATAAACATGACCAAAAGAGATCCTCACCACGACACGTTGTAATTAAACTTACCACAGTGAAACATAAAGAAAAGATCCTAAAATGTGCAAGAGAGAAACATCAGATTACTCTCAGAGGATCTCCAATCAGACTCACAGCTGACTTCTCATCAGAAACTCTACAAGCTAGGAGGGAATGGCAAGATATAGCCCAGGTACTAAGAGAGAAAAACTGCCAGCCCAGAATATTATATCCTGCAAAGCTATCATTTGTGAATGAAGGTGAAATAAAGAATTTTCATAGCAAAGAGAAATTGAAAGAATTTGTCGCCACTATTCCAGCCCTGCAAAAGATGCTTAAAGATGTGTTACACACAGAAACACAGAAACGCGGTCATCAATATGAAAGAAGGTAAAGGAAGGAAACCAAGGAAAGAAACCTCACAGCAAAAGATCACAGGGAATTCAAAGCATATATTAGAACTTATCTTTGGCAAATGGCAGGGCAAAGTTACCACTTATCATTAGTCACATTGAACGTGAATGGCCTGAACTGTCCAGTTAAAAGACACCGATTGGCTGATTGGGTTAAGGAACAAAACCCATCTATTTGCTGCTTACAAGAAACTCATCTTTCCAACAAAGATCCATACAGACTGAAAGTGAAAGGCTGGAAAAAGATATACCATGCCAACAGAAATGAAAAAAGAGCAGGCGTAGCCATCTTAATTTCAGACAACATAAACTTTACCACAAAAACCATTAAGAGAGACAAAGAGGGACACTACATAATGATTAAGGGATCAATTCAACAGGAAGATATAACAATTATCAATGTATATGCACCTAACTACAGGGCACCGGTTTATCTAAAAGATTTGTTAACGGACTTAAAGGGAGACTTAGACCCCAATACAATAGTACTGGGGGACTTCAATACTCCACTCTCAGAAATAGACAGATCAATAGGACAGAAGATCAACAAGGATACAGTAGATTTAAACGACACTAAGCCCAAATGGATCTAACAGATATCTACAGAACTTTCAATCCTACAGCTAAAGATTTTACATTCTTCTCAGCAGTACATGGAACCTTCTCTAGGATTGACCACATACTAGGCCATAAAGCAAGTCTCAGCAAATTCAAAAGAATTAGAATCATACCATGCAGCTTCTCAGACCATAAAGGAATGAAGTTGGAAGTTAGCAACTCAGGAATCCCTAGAGCATATGCAAACACATGGAGATTGAACAACATGCTCCTGAATGAACAATGGGTCATAGAAGAAATCAAAAGAGAAATCAAAAACTTTCTGGAAGTAAATGAGGATAACAGCACAACATACCAAAACTTATGGGATACAGCAAAAGCAGTGTTAAAAGGAAAGTTTATATCAATAGGTGCCTACATCAAGAAATTGGAAAGGCACCAAATAGATGAGCTTTCAATGCATCTCAAGGATCTAGAAAACCTGCAGCAAACCAGACCCAAGTCTAGTGGGAGAAGAGAAATAATTAAAATCAGAGAAGAAATCAACAAGATTGAATCCAAAAAAACATTACAAAAAATCAGCCAAACGAGGAGCTGGTTTTTTGAAAAAATAAACAAAATTGACAGCCCATTGGCCTAACTCACTAAAAAAAGAAAAGTCCCAAATCAATAAAATCAGAGATGAAAAAGGAAACGTAACAACAGACATCACAGAAATAAAAAGAATCATCAGAAATTACTACAAGGACTTGTATGCCAGCAAACTGGGAAACCTATCAGAAATGGATAGATTCCTGGACACATGCAACCTACCTAAATTGAACCAGGAAAACATCGAAAACCTAAACGGACCCATAACTGAGACAGAAATTGAAACAGTAATAAAGGCCCTCCCAACAAAGAAAAGCCCAGGACCAGATGGATTCACTGCTGAATTCTACCAGACATTTAAAGAAGAACTAACTCCAATTCTTCTCAAACTATTCAGAACAATCGAAAAAGAGGGAATCCTTCCAAATTCTTTCTATGAAGCCAGCATCACCTTAATTCCTAATCCGGAAAACGATGCAGCATTGAAAGGGAATTACAGACCAATATCCCTGATGAATATAGATGCAAAAATCCTCAATAAAATTCTCGCCAATAGAATGCAACAACACTTCAGAAAGATCATCCACCCAGACCAAGTGGGATTTATCCCTGGTATGCAGGGATGGTTTAATGTGCGCAAGACAATCAATGTGATACACCACATTAACAGACTGCAGAAGAAAAACCATATGATTATCTCAATAGATGCCGAGAAAGCATTTGATAAAATACAACACCCGTTCATGATGAAAACTCTAAGCAAACTGGGTTTGGAAGGAACATTCCTCAGTACAATCAAAGCAATTTACAAAAAACCCACGGCCAACATCCTATTGAATGGGGAAACGTTGGAAACATTTCCACTGAGATCTGGTACCAGACAGGGATGCCCACTCTCACCACTGCTATTCAGTATAGTTCTGGAAGTTCTAGCCAGAGTTATTAGGCGAGAAAAAGAAATTAAAGGGACACAAATTGGGAAGGAAGAACTCAAACTATCCCTCTTTGAAGATGATATGATTCTTTACTTAGGGGACCGAAAGAACTCTACTAAGAGACTATTGGAACTCATAGAAGAGTTTGGCAAAGTAGCAGGATATAAAAATCAATGCACAAAAATCAACAGCCTTTGTATACACAGGCAATGCCACGGCTGAGAAAGAACTTCTAAGATCAATCCCATTCACAATAGCTACAAAAACAATTAAATACCTTGGAATCAACTTAACCAAGGACGTTAAAGATCTCTACGATGAAAATTACAAAACCTTAAAGAAAGAAATAGAAGAGGATACCAAGAAATGGAAAAATCTTCCATGCTCATGGATTGGAAGAATCAACATCATCAAAATGTCCATTCTCCCAAAAGCAATTTATACATTCAATGCAATCCCAATCAAGATACCAAAGACCTTCTTCTCAGATCTGGAAAAAATGATGCTGAAATTCATATGGAGACACAGGAGACCTCGAATAGCTAAAGCAAACTTGTACAACAAAAACAAAGCCGGAGGCATCACAATACAAGATTTCAGGACATACTACAGGGCAGTTATCAAAACAGCATAGTACTGGTACAGAAACAGATGGATAGACCAATGGAACAGAATAGAAACACCAGAAATCAATCCAAACCTCTACAGCCAACTTATATTTGATCAAGGATCCAAAACCAATCCCTGGAGTAAGGACAGTCTATTCAATAAATGGTGCTGGGAAAATTGGATTTCCACGTGCAGAATCAGGAAGCAAGACCCCTACCTTTCACCTTACACAAAAATTCACTCAACATGGATTAAAGACTTAAATCTGTGGGGAGCAACCCGGACTAGACTGTTACTAGAATTAAGACTTATTCTATGCATCTGCTCTCCCACAATATGGCGCTGGGAGAGGAGAAAACAGCTTCTACACAGCTGCCTCCAGTTCAACCAATAAACCGTAGGACTTGCTCCTGATTGGAGGAGAGCAGCATACTCGGCGTGTGGGCAGCCGAGTTGGGATTGGCAGAGGAGGACTATAAAGGAGGAGAGAGACGGCATGCACCAGGAACATCTAAGGGGAACATCTAAGGGAACACCTGTGCAGCCCCCGAGAGAGCCGGCCGGTGGTGTGCCGCTCCCCTGCGGAAGTGGGGAATGTGGCCAGGGGGAACTGCCCTTCCACGGAGGTGGAAGGGACAGTAGCCAACCCGGGAAGAACCAGCAGCAAACCCGGGGAGGGCCGAGCAGACGAAAGAACATCGCAGGGTCCTGTGTCGTTCCTCCACGAAGAGGGGGAGTGACATAATGGTGCCGTGACTCGGATATGAAGCCTAGGCAGGGTTTAGTGTCGTTCCTCCACGAAGAGTGGGAGCGACATAATGGTGCCGTGACTCGGATAGGAAACCTAGGAGGGAAAACCCGGGAAGAACTGGGAAATTACCGGAGAGAGAGACTAGCAAACAGCCTAGGGAAAAGCCGGATAGGAAACCTAGGACGGATAGGAAACTTAGGAGGGAAGAAACGGGAAGAAATGGGAAAATTTCGGAGAGAGAGACTAGCAAACAGCCTAGGGAAAAGCCGGACGAAAGGGTGCCGGAAGAAGCTGTTGAAAGCCTAGGCATAGACTCGGATACGGACTACAGGGGGAAGCTGGGAGAAATCTCTAAGGTCGAAAGCGAAAGTGAAAGCTAGAACAAACAGACTCAGATACGGACTGTGGGGAGAAGCCAGGAGAAATGAGGGAGGAATATTGTTGGAAGAAAGCTTGGGGAAACATACTGGGTAGAGAAAAATGTTGGGGAAATTGAAGCCGCGGGGGGCAGGCCGAGGCGGAGACGAAAGCCACTTTGGGATTCTCAAGTTAGCCCGGGAATAGGGGGCGAAATGTTAAAACCAGAAGCGGAAACATAAGCCTGGTTGGGATCCGTCTGATTAGCCCAGGGAGCAAAGGACGGGTAGCCAAATCGTGGGGCGGAGACGTGAGCTGGGTTGAATTCGCCAGGCTAGCCCGGGGAACTTAGATTGAATACTAGTGGCGGAGACGTAAGCTACGCTGTGTGACTCGCGGAGGCTGCCGCGCGCAGACAGAGCGTGCGGGGCACAAATAGATAGGGAACGCGGGGCTAGCGCGGAGACCGCGGAGTGTGCGTGCAAAGCCGAGCCGCGCAGAGCCGCGAACCCGCGCAGATGAGAGAGGCGCGGGCTGAAGCGGCTCAGAGCCAGAAAGCCGCCGAGAAGCAGCCTCGGGGCGGGCGCCGGGAAGCCGCGGGGATAAGAGAAACAGAAGTTTAGAAGTAAAATGAGAGAAATAGGAATGCTGGAAGATAGAAGTAAAATGGGAGAAATAGGAATGCCCGGAGATAGAGAAATAGAGAAATAGAAAGGCCTCCCCACAATACCGCAATTAGAAGGCTTGGATTCGGTCTGCCCGATAAGTGAGGCGATGAGCACCTGCGGGCGGCTAGCAGCTTATGCACCGCAGGTCACCGAAGATAGGCACGAATCAACACCAATAAGCCTCCCCACAATATGGCGCTGAGAAGGCTTGGATTCGGTTTGCCTGATAGGTTTTGTAAGCACCTGCAGGCAGTTCTAGCAGAGTAGAGCATGCGCTGCAGGGCACCGAACACAGGCATGCATCAGTGCCTAAAAACCTCCTCACAACATGGCGAAGAGAGGACCCGGATTCGGTTTGCCTGATTGATAGGACTTGTAAGAACCTGTGGCAACTCTAGCAAGTAGAGCAGAGTGTGTGCCGCGGGACACCGAAGACAGGCGCGTATCAACACCAAAAAAATAAAAAGGGGGATCTGTGGGGAGCAACCCGGACTAGACTGTTACTGGAATTAAGACTTATTCTATGCATCTGCTCTCCCACAATATGGCGCTGGGAGAGGAGAAAACAGCTTCTACACAGCTGCCTCCAGTTCAACCAATAAACTGTAGGACTTGCTCCTGATTGGAGGAGAGCAGCGTACTCGGCGTGTGGGCAGCCGAGTTGGGATTGGCAGAGGAGGACTATAAAGGAGGAGAGAGACGGCAAGCACCAGGAACATCTAAGGGGAACATCTAAGGGAACACCTGTGCAGCCCCTGAGAGAGCCGGCCGGCGGTGTGCCGCTCCCCTGCGGAAGTGGGGAATGTGGCCAGGGGGAACTGCCCTTCCACGGAGGTGGAAGGGACAGTAGCCAACCCGGGAAGAACCAGCAGCAAACCCGGGGAGGGCCGAGCAGACGAAAGAACAGCGCAGGGTCCTGTGTCGTTCCTCCACGAAGAGGGGGAGCGACAAAATCTACGACCCAACACCATCAAATTATTAGAGAGCATTGGAAAAACCCCGCAAGATATAGGTACCGGCAAAGATTTCTTGGAAAATATCCCAGAAGCACAGGCAGTCAAAGCCAAAATTAACATTTGGGATTGCATCAAATTGAGAAGTTTCTGTACTTCAAAAGAAACAGGAAAGTGAAGAGGCAACCGACAGAATGGGAAAAAATATTTGCAAACTATGCAACAGATAAAGGGTTGATAACCAGAATCTACAATGAGATCAAGAAACTCCACAACAGCAAAACAAACAACCCACTTAAGAGATGGCCAAGGACCTCAATAAACATTTTTCAAAACAGGAAATCCAAATGGCCAACAGACACATGAAAAAATGTTCAAGATCACTAGCAATCAGGGAAATGCAAATTAAAATCACAATGAGGTTTCACCTCACCCCCGTTAGAATGGCTCACATTCAGAAATGTACCAACAATAGATGCTTAAGAGGATGTGGGGAAAAAGGGACATTAACCCACTGTTGGTAGGAATGCAAACTGGTTAAGCCACTATGGAAGTCAGTCTGGAGATTCCTCAGAAACCTGAATATAACTCTACCATTCAACCCAGCCATCCCACTCCTTGGAATTTACCCAAAGGAAATTAAATTGGCAAACAAAAAAGCGGTCTGCACCCTAATGTTTATTGCAGCTCAATTCACAATAGCTAAGACCTGGAACCAACCCAAATGCCCATCAACAGTAGACTGGATAAAGAAATTATGGGACATGTACACTATAGAATACTATACAGCAGTCAAAAACAATGGAACCCGGTCATTTGCAACAAGATGGGGGAATTTGGAAAACATCATTCTGAGTGAATTAAGCCAGTCCCAAAGGGACAAATATCATATGTTCTCCCTGATTGGCGACAACTAACTGAGCACCAAATGGGAAACTTGTTGAAGTGAAATGGACACTATGAGAAACAGTGACTTGATTAGCTCTTGTCCTGACTGTTAATGTACAATGAAATACTTTATCCATTTTAGTATTTTCATTGTTCTAGTATTATTGGTTGATCTCTATAATTAACACACAATTATTCTTAGGTGTTTAAATTTTAACTGAAAAGTGATCCCTGTTAGAAATTTGGAAATCATTATTCTGAGTGAAATAAGCCAGTCCCAAAGGGACAAATATCATATGTTCTCCCTGATTGGTGACAACTAACTGAGCACCAAAAAGGAAACCTGTTAAAGTGAAATGAACACTATGAGAAACGGTGACTTGATCAGCCCTTACCCTGACTGTTGATGAACAACTTAATACATTATCCCTCTTAGTATTTTTTTTTTTGTTTGATCTACTTAATACTTTTGGTTGAATACTGTAATCAATACACAGTTATTCTTAAGTGTTGAAACTTAACTGAAAAGTGATTGCTGTTAAATGTAAGAGTGGGAATAAGAGAGGGAAGAGATGTGCAATTCGGGACATGCTCAAGCTGACTTACCCCAAACGGTAGAGTTAGAAACATGCCAGGGGATTCCAATTCAATCCCCTCAAGGTGGCATGTCCCAATGCCATCTCACCAGTCCCAGTGATCAATTTCAGTTCACAATTGATCATAATTATAGGACTAAGAACCAAAGGGAGCACATAAACAAGACTAGTGTCTGCTAATACTAACAGAATTAAAAAGGAGAGAACAATCCAACATGGGAAGCAGCAGATAGCGGCACACACAGCAGATTCATAGAATGGCAGATGTCCTAAACAGCACTCTGGCCTCAGAATCAGCCCTTAAGGCACGCAGATCTGGCTGAAAAGCCCATGAGAGTATTTCAGGCATGGAAAGCCAAAACACTGTGGCAAAAACAACAACAACAACAACAAAACCCAAACAAACCTAAATGAAAGATCTCTCCAAGTGAGATCCCAGTGGAAAGAACAGGTCATCAAAGAAGGAGGTACCTTTCTCTGAAGCGAGGAAAGAACTTCCACTTTGACTACAACCTTGTCTAAATATGATCAGAGTTGGTGAACTCAAAAGGCTTCCATAGCCTTGGCGACTCATGACAAGAGCCTAGGGTGATTACTGATGCCATAAACAAGAGTGTCAATTTGTTAAGTCAACAAGAGGAGTCACTGTGCACTTACTCCTCATGTAGGATCTCTGTCCTAAATGTGCTGTACATTGTGATTTAATGCTATAACTAGTACAAAAACAGTATTTTTCACTTTGTGTTTCTATGTGGGTGCAAACTGATGAAATCTTTATTTAATATATACTAAACTGATCTTCTGTATATAAAGAGAATTGAAAATGAATCTTGATGTGAATGGAAGGGGAGAGGGATTGGGAAAGGGGAGGGTTGCGGGTGGGAGGGAAGTTATGGGGGGGAAGCCATTGTAATCCATAAGCTGTACTTTGGAAAATTATATTCATTAAATAAAAGTTAAAAGAAAGAAATATTTCTCAATCTGTTATGAGATAAATATTCACTGTAACTTCCTCAATTTCTTTTATGATATCAATCCTGTATTTACATCATTCTAAAATAAATGTAGCATGTGTTACAAGATAGAAATATAAATATATTTTTTCAAACAGATAATGTCCCCAAATCACTTCCTGTTAATCATTTCTCCCACCACCTTTGTTATATTGTATATTATGGTTTTGATTTCACTTTGGGAAATAGTTATTTAATGGGTTGCTTTTGAATTTATGACCTTTAATAAGAAACTTGCTGTATTTAGGAGCTTTAGTCTTGACAATGTCTGTATTTTGTCACTTGTTGAGTTTTCCATTTTGACCAAAAATGAACTTCAGTTGAGGCATTATTTAACATATACTTTTTATTTTTTATTTATATAAAGTGAGTAAATTTTATGTATTTTATATATACTGATACTTCCCACCCTACCCTGCCTGATGCTCACACTCTCACCTTCACTTCTCTTTCCTTTATTATTTTTCTATTAATTTTTACACTGATATATTTTCAGTTTGTTTCATTATCATAAGTTTAACCCCTCAACTAAGTAAAAAATTCAGCAAATAGTAAGAAAAAATAGTTTCTCAACAGCATAGAAAAAAGGTGCAAGCAATAATCAAATCTCAAAATGTTAATTTTGCTCATATACAATACATTTTTTGTACTCTATTAGTTATTCCAGATCAGGGAAAGCATTTGACATTTGACTTTTTGAGACTGGCTGATTTCACCAAACAATGGTTTCTGGGTTTCCAGTTGTACCCCTTTTGCTGTAGTATTCCATAGTGTGTGTGTGTGTGTGTGTATGTGTGTGTGTACAACATATATCATTATATATACATGTATATCACAATTTCCTTATCTAGTCACCAGCTGATAGACATCTGGGTTGATTCCATATCTTAGCTATCGTCAATTGAGCTGCAATGAACATGGGGGTACAGATAACTCTTTCATATGCTGATTTCTTTAGTTTTGGTAAATTCCCAGGAGTAGGATGGCTGGATTGTATGGTAGATTTATTTTCAGACTTCTGAAGAATCTCCATATTGCCTTCAATAATGGTTATACTAGTTTACATTCCCACCAGCAATGTGTTAGAGTACCTTTTCTCTACATCCTCACTAGCATTTATTGCTTTTTGATTTCTGTATGAGAACCATTCTAACTGGGGTAAGGTGAAACCTCATTGTGGATTTCATTTGTATTCCCCTGATAGCTAGTGATCCTGAACATTTTTTCACATGTCTGTTGGCCATTTCCATTTCATCCTTTGAAAAAGACCTGTTCATGTCCTTTGCCCATTTCTTAACTTCATTGTTTGTTTTTTTGTTGCTGAGTTTCTTGAACTCTTTAGAGATTCTGGATTTTTAAGCCTTTATTAGTTACATAGTTTGAAAATATTTTTGGGGCCGGCGCCGTGGCTCGCTTGGTTAATCTTCCACCTGTGGTGCTGTCATCCCATATGGGCACTGGCTCCTCTTCCAGTCCAGCTCTCTGCTGTGGCCCAAGATGGCAGTGGAGGATGGCTCAAGTGATTGGGCTCCTGCACCCGCATGGGAGACCAGGAGAAAGCACCTGGCTCCTGGCTTCGGATTGGTGCAGCGCCGGCTGTTGCGGCCATTTGGGGGTTGAACCAATGGAAGGAAGACCTTTCTCTCTGTCTCTCTCTCTCACTGTCTATAACTCTACCTGTCAAATAAAAAAAGGGAAAATGTTTCCTTTGCAGTGCAGAAGCATCTTGGCTTGATGTAATCCCAGTTGTCTTTTTTTGCTTTTAGTGCCTGTGCTTCTGGGGTCTTTTCCAAGAGGTCTTTGCGTATAACAATGTCTGGCAGAGTTCCCCTGATGTTTTCTTCTAGTATCAGGTCATAGATTTAGATCCTTGATCCATTTTGAGTTGATTTTTGTATAAGCCATAAGGCAAGGGTCTTATTTCATAGGTCTGTATGCGGAGACCCAATTTTCCCAGCATTATTTGTTGAAGTGACTGTCCTTGCTCCAGGGATTGATTTTCGCTTCTTTGTCAAAGATTAGTTGATTATAGATGCATGGATTTGTTCAGGGATTTCTATTCTGTTCCATTGGTTATGCCTCTATTTTTGTTCCAATACCAGGCTCTTTTATTACTTCTCTGTAGTATATCTTGAAATCTGGTATTCTGATGCCTCTGGCTTTGCTTTTGTTGTTTAAGATTGCTTTAGCTTTTTGGGGTCTCTGGTGTTTCCCTATAAATTTCGCATATTTTTTCTAGATATGAGAATATTTTTGGTATTATGATTGGGATAGCATTTAATGCATGTATTGCTATTGGTAGTATGGACACTTTGATGATATTAATTATTCCAATCAACAAACATGGAATATTTTTCAATTTTTTGTGTCTTCTTTCATTTATTTCTTTAATGTTTTGCAATTTTCATTGTAGATATCTTTCATCTCCTTGGATAAATGTATTCTGAAGTATTTACATATTTTGTAGGTATTAGGAATGATACTGATCTTATAAGTTCTTTCTCACTCATGGCATACTCTGTGTATACAAAGGCTATTTTGAGTATTGATTTTATATCCTTCAACTTTTACCAAACTCTTTTATGACTTCCAATAGTCTCTTAGTGGAGTCTTTTGTTTTCCCTGTATATTTAGGATCATGTCATCTGCAAGCAGGGATAATTTGACTTACTCTTTTCCAATTTGTATCCTTTTGATTTTTTTTTTTCTTGCCTAATAGCTCTGGCTAAAACTTCCAGAGCTATATTGAATATCAGTGGTGTGGTGAATTTTTTTTTTTTTAGCATTATGGGGCTGGCGCTGTGGCATAGTGGGTTAACGCCTGGCCAGAAGCGCCAGCATTCCATATGGGCACCAGTTCTAGTCCTGGCTGCTCCTCTTCTGATTCAGCTCTTTGCTGTGGCCTGGGAAAGCAGTGGAAGATGGCCCAAGTCTTTGGGCACCTGCACCCACATGGGAGACCCAGAAGAAGCTCCTGGTTCCTGGCTTCAGATCTGCACAGCTCCGGCTGTTGCGGCCAATTGGGGAGTGAAGCATCAGATGGAAGACCTCTCTCTCTCTCTGCCTCTCCTCTCTCTGTGTAACTCTGACTTTCAAATAAATAAATAAATCTTAAAAAAAAGAAAGCATCATGTCTGGTTTCAGATTTTAGTGAAAATGCTTCCAACTTTTCCCCATTCAATATGATCAATATGATGCTGAAGTGGGTTTGTCATGGATTTCCTTGATAATGTTGAGGTATGTTCCTTCTATATCCAGTTTGCATAAGGATGAAAGGATGTTATATTTTATCAAATGTTTTTTTCTGCAGCTATTGAGATTAATAATATGGTTTTTACTCTTCGATTTGTTAATGTGATGTATCACATTGATTATCATGTGTTGAACCATGTGTACATACCTACTTGGTCCAGATGAATGATCTTTATGATGTGCTGTTGGATTTTGTTGAGAATATTTGCATCTACGTTCATCAAGTATATTGGCCTATAGGAATTGTAATTAATTCTTCTTTAAAAGTTTGTAGAAATCAGCACAAAGCCATTCAGTCCTGGGTTTTTCTTTGTTGGGTGGTTCATTATTATTGATTCAATCTCAGTCTTGGTTATTGGCCTGTTTAAATTTTCTATGTCTTCATGACTCAATTTTGGTAGGTTTTATGTATCCATTTCTTCTAGGTTTTCCAATTTGTGGATATACAGCTCTTTGTATTAATTCCTGTTGATTCTTTTTATTTCTGTGGTATCTCGTTACATTTCCTTTTCCATCTTTGATTTTATTGCTTTGGGTCTTTTCCCTCTTTTTTTTTTTTAGTTGCTCAAATGCTATATCAATTTTTTTTAAGTCAGCTCTTCTTTTCACTGATCTTTTGTATCTCTTCTGGTCTGAATTTTGTTTATTTTTTCTATAATTTTAATTATTTCTTTCTACTAATTTTAGGTTAGTTTGTTCTTGTTTTTCTAGGTCGTTAAGATGCATTGTTAGATCATTTATTTGATGCCCTTCCAGTTTCTTGATGTAGGCACTAATTGTTCTAAGCTTCCCTTTTAACACTGCTTTTGCTGTATCCCATAGTTTTTTTTTTGTTTTTTTTTTTTAACAGGCAGAGTGGACAGTGAGAGAGAGAGAGACAGAAAGGTCTTCTTTTTTTTTTTTTTTTGACAGAGTGGATAGTGAGAGAGAGAGACAGAGAGAAAGGTCCTTTGCCGTTGGTTCACCCTCCAATGGCTGCCAGGGCCGGCGCACCGCGCTGATCCAAAGGCAGAAGCCAGGTGCTTCTCCTGGTCTCCCATGGGGTGCAGGGCCCAAGCACTTGGGCCATCCTCCACTGCACTCCTGGGCCACAGCAGAGAGCTGGCCTGGAAGAGGGGCAACCGGGAAAGAATCCGGCGCCCTGACCGGGACTAGAACCCGCTGTGCCGGCACCACAAGGTGGAGGATTAGCCTAGGGAGCCACGGCGCCTGCCCCATAGGTTTTGATATGTTGTGTTGTCATCTTCATTCATTTCCAGGAATTTTTTGATTTCTCTTTTGATTTTTTTCTATAACCCATTATTCATTCAGGAGCCTATTGTTCAGTCTCCATGTGTTTGCATATTTTCTGGAGTTTCATAAATTGTTAATTTCTAGCTTCATTTGTGGTCAACAAAGATACATGGTATGATTTCAATTTTTTATAATTCATTGAGACTTTCTTTATGGCTTAGCACATGGCTTATCCTAGAGAAATTTCCATGCACTGATGAAAAGAGGGTGTGTTCTGCATCTGTATCTGCAGACAGCAATTAGGTCCATTTGGCCCATTGTATGCTTTAGTTCTGTTGTGTCTTTGTTGATTTTTTTTTTGTCTAGTATCTGTCCATTGATGAAAGTGGTGTGTTGAATCCCCCATTGTTATTGTATTTGAGCCTGTGTATCTCTTTAGATCCATTAACATTACTTTTAAATAGCCAGGTGCCCTGGCATTGGGTACATATACATTTACTAAAGTTACATCTTCCTGATGAATTGATCCCTTAATCATTACCCTTCTTTGCCCTTCTTTGATTCTTTTAACTGTTTTTGTGATAAAGTCTATGTTGTCTGATGTTAAGATGCCTCTCCCTGGTCTTTTTTGCTTTCCGTTTGCATGGAATATCTTTTTCAATCCATTCACTTTCAGGCTTTGTGTATCTTTGTTGGTGAAGTGTGTTTTTTGCAGGCAGCAAATAGATGGACCTTGCTTTTTAATCCATTCAGCCAGTCTCTATCTTCTAAGTGAAGAATTTAAGCCATGTACAGTCAAGATTATTATTGATTAGTATTGACTTGGCCCTGCCGTTTTCCCATAAATATTCCCACTATTTGTTTTGGATTTGCTTTGTACTTTTACTAGATTTTCTGCCTTCACATTCTTTCAGGATGATGACCATCTATCTTTCTGTGTTTCTGTGTGTAGCACATCCATAAGCATCATTTGTAAGGTTGGACAAATGGTGAAAGATTCTTTCAATTTCTGTTTCTTATGGAAGGTCTTTATTTCACATTCACTTATAAATAAGAGCTTCACAGGGTACCATATTCTTGGTTGACAGTTTATTTTTCTTTTAAGACTTGGACTATGCATCTCCATTCTCTTCTAATCTGTAGGGTTTCTCATAGGAAATCCGGTTTGAAACTAATTGTAGATCCTCTGAAGGTAATCTAATCTTTTCTTTATGTTTTGCTGTGGAAAGTTTGATTATAATGTGTCATGGTGAAGATCTTTTCTGGTCATGTCTATTAGAAGTTCTGTGTGCTTCCTGTACTTGGATTTCCCTTTCTTTCTCCGAATTAGAGAAGTTTTCAGTTATTATTTCACTGAATAGGACTTCTTATTCATTCTCTTTTCCATACCTTCAGGAATTCTTAAGATATGTATGTTGGACATTTTAATAGTATCCCATAAATCTTGAACAATATTTTTAGTTTTTCTCATTTTTTAAATAAAATTTATTTATTTATTTGAAAGGCAGAGTTACAGAGAGAGAGAGAGAGAGGTCTTTCATCTGTTGGTTCACTTCTGGATTGGCTGCAATGGCTGGAACTTTGCTGATCTGAACCCAAGAGCCAGGAGCTTCTTTTGGATCTTCTACACAGGTGCAGGGGCCCTAGGACTTGGGCCATCTTCTACTGCTTTCCCAGGCCACAGCAGAGAGCTGGATCGGAAGAGGAGCAGCCAGGACTTGAAAAGGCGCCCATATGGGACGCCAGCACTGCAGGCGGTGGCTTTACCCGCTATGCCACAGTGCTTGCCCTTTCCTTCTTTTTTGTCTATTTCCAAAGTTTTGTTTTCTAGCTCAGATCTTCTTTCTCATGCCTCACCAAGTCTGTTTTTAAAGCTTTCCACTATATTTTTTATATTTTTTATTTGACATGTTGAATTATTCATTTCTAATATTTATGTTTATGTTCTCTTCCGTATCTCTATTTCATGGTAAAATTTTTCATCCATGTATTATATGGATTACTTTAAGTCATGAATTTGCTTCTCATTGCTTTTGAGTAATCTTACAATCATTCTTTTGAATTCCTTTTTAGGCATTTCATGAATCTTTTCATCTTTTCATTCTAGTATTGAAATGTTGTTGTGTTCCTTTGGGGAAGTCATATTGTCTTCCTTGTTCATGTTTCTTGTGTTTTACATTTATTTTTAGGGATTTGTGGAACCACTTGTTGATTTTTCTCCTCTGATGGCTATTAACTTTGAAATTTTCTTCTGTGGCTTAGTCGAACATCTGCTTCTTCAGTGGATATTCAGAGGTGTGTGCTAGCTGGGGCCTGGGACCTCTAGTCAATGCTTAGGGGTGGTGCAAGAGTCCAGGGTGACACTCACATTGGGTGTGGTAGATCTCTTGTAGGCACAATGGAAGGTATGATCATGTTGGCTGGTGTGATAACTGCTTCACCTCCTTTCTGCCAAGGTGATCAATGCCTAGGGTGAGCCCACAGTGGCTACCCACCCCACCCACAATTTCTCAAGAACCACACAAAGGATCTGTGTGATCCTCAGTGTGAGCACTGAACCCTCTGCAATGATCCACCACAGGCTTTCAGGGAATTCTGAGCCTCTGAAGCCAGATACAGTGATTGCCCAGAGACTCGGTTTTGCTCCTCACCCTATCATGCAGTCACAGAACTCCCACAGTCACAGGGAGCAGGAGAGACACTCGGAGCCTTGCAAGGCTGCTCCATGCATGGAGAGGGCCAACGCCTTCCCGCCAGCTGCCTGTCAGTGTTCTAACTTGGCAATTTGAGTACTGGTGCCAGTGATTTAGAGAGGAAGGGAGTGCCTCAGAGGCTTAAGTGGGTACCCTACCCCCTGCCAACCCTCCAGGCCAGACTCAAAATCAGTGAGGACTACAGATTTATCCCTCAGATAAAATCCCCTCATCACATGCACATGAGCCATGGCAGTCTGTACTCACCTTTTAAGATGGCGCTTCCTCCCTGGTATTTTCTAGGAGCCCTTGTGATGAGGATGGCAAGCAAGCAATATGCTCTCACTTCATGGGTTTAGGTGGGCACCCTGCCTCCCTGCTAGTGTTCCAGACCAGACTCAGAGTCCCTGTGGAAGTATCACCAGTGACATAAGCTGTCACACTCTCCTCTCACTTCTCTTTAAGAAGATGGTATCTCCTGCTGATGCTGATTCTGATACTGGTAGAAGCAGAAGAGAGGAACACTACCCAACATTTCACTGCTAAGTGTGGCACTCTGAAGGAGTGGGGTGGAGGAAGAAAGCAGGACGGCTTCATTGCTCCAAGTCTGGCAGTTGTTCAGAGCCCAGTCAGCTGCTCCCCAGTCTGAAGTAGAAGTCAGTTGGTGACTGAGATTTCCTCTCAGCTGCTCCATTAACATATCCTTGTAATGGAAACATATACAGTAGCTACAAGTCATACATTTTACTCATTTTATTATTTAACTTATCTATGATCATTCTAATTCCCTTTACTTAAAAATGATAAATTTAAGACACTTTTATATATTTTAGAGGCATTTGTATAGATCTGAAGATTTTTTTTTCTTTTTAAAAAATTAAGAGTTTTTTGGCTAACAGTGCTTACACATATTTATGAAGTAGAGTGGCAGTGTTCCAATATATGTATACAGAGTGTTGACTCAATAAAGGGTAATTTTTGTCCATGATTGGAGTCTTGGAGCTCATCTCTTGTATTTGCTGAGAAAATATATAATAACTTTTCCAGAACTATGGTCACCTCTTTGTGCTGTGTAACCCTACTTAGGAACTTGTTCCTTCTTTCTATTTGATTTGGCACTTGTTATCCAACCTTCCTCTATGCCTCCTGTTGCTTTCAGCATCTTGCTGTCACTGTTCTGTTTTCAGGTCTAGAATTTATAGTTTCAATATATGAGGGAGAACATGTTATATTTGTAAAATTTCGCTTAGTGAAGTTTTTATTTGGAGGATGTATTTTAGGCTTTTAGTCTAATGTAACTTATTAGCATTTTATGCATATTAACAGTATCCACCAATGTATACAATTCTTGCCTCACTGCGAATTCCCTGGGGTGAAGTGCGTGCCTCCCTTGAACCTATCCTGGCACATGATTTGTAGACAATAAATACATTTTAAATGCATTTGAATTTTACCCAAGTTAAATCCAGTGCAAACCTGCAAGCAGAAATTCCTAAAGAGAGTAAATCCCAGAAATAGTAAAGATTTGAATTTGATGGGAATGGAATTTAGGGTTTATGTTCCTAGAAAAATAGGTTTCCATCAAATCAATAATAGTACTATTGAAATATTCTCCCTTGAGAAATTGTACATTAATGCAGACTTGAAGCTAAGACCCCTCTCCAGTCCAGGTCATGGAGATTCTGCTGATGTCTTCCCATGGTTGGGACATCATGGCACTTGGAAGACACACATTTTCTCCTTCTGTGACAATTTCAGCCTGGAATTCTTTGCTGATATTGGTAACCCCATCAGTCTTCCTAGATAAGCAAGCATTCTCCTCAGTGTTGTGCCTATGATTCTCATAGTGTGTGCATGCTATGGGCTGCTCCTAGAACCCACAGAGGAGCCCCCTTGTCCTCATCTGGCGGTCTTTCCTCTTCCACTCCTTTGGCATCTGGCTTATTTGAGGAATAATCTTCTGTCTTCTTCCCTCGGTGATTAACATCCAGCATTATTATCCCAAGGGCTTTAGGTTTTACAAGGACAATTAGAAAGGTGATTTGGAAAACTTTCTAAACCCCCTGAAGGAAAGAAGGCAGGAAGGGCTTGGCCAACATGAGGAATGCCTACACACACACACACACACACACACACACACACGAGAGCGAGAGAGAGAGAGCCACACAAATGAACAATAACTCAGTGAATTATCCTGCTTAAGGTGCTGGGCTCTCTCATTCTCTCTAGAGATGAACTGAATTAGCTCCTTCATGGCCTATGTGTGCAGCAGAGCAAGTTCTCTTTCTGCCATGCAGATGGCCTTCTCCAGGGCAGAGTCACAGCAAGCCTGCTGGAGGCTGTGGAAGGCTGAGGAGTACATTGAACTTTCCCTGGGCTGCTTACCAAGTCCAGATTCAGACACTTTGTGATAGCTTTCTTGTCTATTCCATTTAGACCTCCCTGTCTTCATTGCTTGTCTGGATGTGTTTGATCCTACGCTGCTTTCTTGAATCTTGTTTGATTCCTTATTTTTCCTTCCCTCTGTCCAGTGAACCATAGAAGAAGCAAAATGGTGGCCTGTTTGTGAATACAGCATATAGACATCATTTGTTTGACCAACAGTGTAGGGAAAGCTGTACAGTATACATTTAATTAGTTTAATTTAGTGGCCAATATTTAAACATTGGGAAATTTCATGTAAGAATCATGATTTCCAGCTCTTCTTAGCATTTGGAAGATCTGGCCATGCTAGGTCCACATTTGTTGAAAAAATGGGTTGGAGTTCTTGAAAACATTATGTTAAACGAAAGAAACAAGTCACAAAAAAGTGCATATATTATAAAACTCCTTTTATGTGAAATGTCTGGAATAGGCAAAGTTGTAGAGAAAGAAAGTAAATTCCTGGTTTCCCAGGGCTGAGGGATTGGAAGGAAATACCCTGCTACAGGGTATGTGCTTCCATCTGGGGAATGAGAATGCCCTACGAGTGGTTGTGTTAATGGTCACACTATCTGTAACTATACAAGTTGGATTTCACACCTAAAATGTGTGAATTACACAGCACGTGAATTATATCTCAACACAGATGTTATTTTTTAAAATGGGTTGACCTTAAGCAGAACACACTTAACTTAGATGTGGAACATAAATTCTAGTTTGGTATAGCCCCCATCGTGCCATACCTATTCCCCCACAGTGGGGCCCAGATGGTGTAGACATTTAGGGTGTTTTTCAGCCTTAATGTTCATCAGCATTTTCCACTTTCTAGTATCTTTATTGTGATATTTTCCCATTTCTCATTTTTCCTTCATGAAAATTACCATTATCTGTCATCTCACAGCTCATCTTCTATGGCATTTTTCACCCAACAAGTTTCTAACAAATACATTTCCTTATTAGTAAATATTGCTGTAATAGTAAGCTTCATCACACCAAACTCCCTTACAAGTACAACCTGGTTCTGGATTTAATAAACAAGCATTGTGCACTATGCAGCAGAACAACAGGAAATGGTTTATGGTCCTGAATCCTGTACACATCCCTGTGGCATGACCACGCGGGAGATGCTGCAGGACTGGAAATGGAGCTGTAATCGCTGGCATTTTCAAACAGCTTGTTGACAGACTGGCTTGTGAGAAAAGCAACATTACATTGAAACTCTTAGGGATACTTTAAATTGGTGGATTATATGGTCACTTGATTAAGTTTGGGTTATGTAAACAGTGGAGTGTTTAGATTTAGGCTTGGCTGTTGGAGGCTAGGCAGCTGTTTGTACTTAAATCCAGCATGCAGACTTGTTAATCAAAGAGCTGACTGATTCTTTTTCTTTCTCCCACTCCCGCCCACTTCTTTTTTTGTACCTGTGTTGTTTTTCCTCCTGTCCAAACCCTTTGGGCTCAGGACTGTTGGGAGGCAATGGCAGAGCCTGTTGAATGTTCCTCTGGGGACTGGGAACTTATTTTTTTGATTACATAGTGATGTGCTTCACAGATTTCCCTCACTGTGAGGCAATCACTTCATTTATCCAAGTTCTACAAAGCCTTTATTATTTCGGTTAGTTCATATTTTTGAAGCTAAGTCATCAGTTTGATGCGTTTGTTGTAAAATGTGGTTTAACAGCTTGTTAGCACATTTATTTTTTTTAATGGAATCCAAAGATATTTCATGCTTGAGCAGCAGTGGATTTAAGAGGCGATGAAAAGCCCCGTGATCTGTGCACATTCAGCACCGAACAATGCACCAGAACATCGTGGAGCCCTGCGCGGGGCTGAGACCGCTGGCTTTTTCATGCAGTCTAAGCTCTTTTTCTGTTGTTCTTTTTCTCCTGACAGTGTCTCATAAATAACCAGTGCTGTTGTGCTTATTGGTCTCAGTTGTCTGGGATGCACTGGATTGTTTAAGAAGTCTGAGTTCATGTGGTTTTTTTTACCCTCTGACATGATTCTGTTCTATGCTGCCTGCAAAGCAAAGAGGGAACTTTGAGTGTTGTTTTCGCTCTTTTGCCATGTGGCTTTGTGAAGTTGCCTCAGAACCAGCAAGTTGCAACTGAGTGTTATTGTAGAGGCTGGTGAGTGTCACTGAGACTTTGGAAAGTGAGATCAGGGAAGGGACAAGCCTTTTCCGCAGCTTCCCCACAAATACAAGCAAGATCATTTTCCTGGGAGGCAGAAAAAGTGAACATTCTGTATTTGATCAAAGACAACATTTTCAGTGAAGTTTTGATATTTTTGCCTATCTTCAGACTTATCTTTCTATCAGGTTAGGCATTTGTTGGATAAAGAATCTGCATCCTGGGACAGGCATTTGGCTCAGTGTTTAAGAAGCTGTCCCATATCAGGGTGCCTGCATTTGAGTCCGGGCTCCATTCCTGGTTGATTCCAGTTTCCTGCTCATGTGCATCTTGGGAGACAGAAGGCGATGACCCGGGGAGCTGGGTCCCTGCCACTACATATGAGACCTGAATTGAGCTTCTGGCTTCTGACTTCATCCTGGTACAACCCCAGCAATAGCAGGCATTTGCAGAGTAAACCAACAGTTTAGCAATCCCTCCCCCATTCCCTTTCCCACCACTTAAAAGAAGCTAAATAAAAGCTCTGTTTCTCTTGAGGAGAAACCTCATGGATTTTCTGATTATAGCTAGTAAGTTTAGTACACTATTTTGCATATCCAACAGCAATGTATTACGGTTTCAATTTCTCTGCATCCTCATCGGCACATGTTATTTTCCATTTCTACATTTATTATAGTCATCCTAAATGGGTTTGAAGTGGTATTGCACTGAGGTTTTGATTTGCATTTCTCCAATGACTATAAATGTTATGTATCATTTAATAAACATGTTCATCATTTGTATTTATTTTTAGAGAAATGTCATTCAGATGCTTTGACCATTTTAAAATTGTTACCTTGTTTTTGAGTTGTAATAGCTCTTTATATATTTTGGGTACTAGTTCCTTTTCAGATATATGATTTGCAAATATTTTCTCCCATTCTGTGATATGTATTTTCACTTTCTTCACTTTCCATTGGTGCACAGAAGCTTATAATTTGATGAAGTCTAATTTATTTTGTTGCTGATACTTTTTATATCATATCTAAGAAACCATTTGCAGATCCAAGATCTTGAAGATTTACCCCTGTGTCTGCTAAGAGTTTTACAATTTTAGCTGTTAGATTTAGGTATTTGATCCATTTTGAGTTACCATTGTAGATAATGTGGGTGAAGGATCTGACTTCACTCTTTCACATGTGGGTATCTATTTGTCCTGCCACTGTTTGTGAAAAGATTGTTATTTCCCCGCTAAATATTTTGATACTCTGTCAAAAATTATTTGAACATAGATTTGTGGATTTATCTATGGACTCTTAATTTTATGCCATTGATTTGTACCCTACAACAGTGCCTAGAAATTCAGTTTTGATTCCCTCTTTATTCTAAGTAATTTAGAAATGATTTCTAAATTTTAAATTGAAGGAGTTTATGAGCAATACCTTTTTTTTAAAGATTTATTTATTTATTTGAAAGGCAGAGTTACAGAGAGGCAGAGGCAGAGGCAGAGAGACAGAAAAATTTTCTATCCGCTGTTTCACCCCCCTAGACTACTTCAATGGCTGGAGCTAGGCCAATTTGAAGCCAGAAGCCAGGAGCTTCTTCTTAGTCTCCCACATGATGCAGGGTCCCAAGCACTTGGGCCATCTTCTACTGCCTCTCCAGGCTATAGCAGAGAGAGCTGGATTGGAAGAGGAGCAGCCAGGCCTTGAACTGGTGCCTATATGGGATGCTGGCACCACAGGTAGTAGCTTTATCCGCTTAGCCACAGAGCTGAACCCTGTGAGTAATATCTTTTTGTTGAGCTAAATTTTTCTTTCACTTGGAAAATGTGGATCTACATATGCTCATTTCGTTTCCTTGAAGTTCAGTGACTTTGCCACATATGACTGTTGTTGCTTGTATCAATTTTTCCTGGAGTACATGTCTGTTTAAAGCAGTAAATTCATATCTTTCTTTCCAGCAAGGTTTTTTTTTTTTTTCCTATTATAGCCCTATACATTTTTTATTTAGAAAAAAAATTTTTTTGGTGATTTTTCTTGCCTCCAGTGAGGTTTTCATCAGTGACCATTTTGAAGTCTGTGTGCTGAGTCAGACATCTGGGCCCTTTTGCTGTCTCACATGGAGTTTTTGTTGCCTTTTTTTTTTTTTTTTTTCCTGTGTACAGGCCCTACTTTCTTGTTTCCTTGCAAGTACTGGATGATGACTCTTTCTCCAGAGGGTATGATGTTGGCTTAGTTGTTTGTTCAATGACTTGGCTGGACTATTATAGTGAGGTCTAGTCCTTTCTCCCCCAGTGTGTGACCTAGTCATTTCCCTTCCATTACTTGCCTTGGAAATGCCAGGCTATTTTCTAGTGTGTTTTAAGGGTAGGCAGGAAGATAGAACAGACTGAAATTTCTATTTGGGTTTATTTTATCTTTGAACACCTCAGGAAATCTTTTTTTTTTTTTTTTTTAATCTTTGACACAACCCTCTCGATTTCTGGTTGATCCCAGTCACGGCCGTTTAGTCACGCTACCTGTGCTGTAAGCTGGGAGCAGCTTTCTCTTCTTGGCTGTGCCTCACCTCCAGCAGTCTCCTGAGGCCCCCATGATAGGTCATAGGTAATTACAAGTGGCATGTCTACTTCTCCTCCAGCTGCACACCGCCTGCTGCTCTTTGGTTTCAGGTTGGGTCTCTTGAGGGACATCATCCGCCTTTTCCCATGCCCAGACCACAGAGTTCGATTTTATGACTAACAAAGAAGCATTAGATGGGCTTTTAAATATTGTGCCACAACAAGTAGGAAATCTGTTTCCTGAGCAATAATGGAGACATTCTGTGCCAACCACACCTGCCTTCTGCCTTGAGGTCCAGAGGGTATGTGGGCTTCATAGTTTTCATTTCTGGCAATGTATACTTCTTATTTCATTGTAGATGAAGTCAATTCTTAATCTATTATTATTATTTGTTTTCAGCATGTATCAACGAGTAAAAATGTCTTTGATCCATATTTAATCAGTATGACTTGTTCATATCTATTTTAATAACTGATAAATTTAATAATTTTTTGGTATCTTGTTTTCCAAAAAATGTTTTCTCTTGTGGTTTCCTTGTTTCTTTTCACCTACTGTCTTTAATAAGACTGGTGCAATATTTTTGTAAATGTTTGTGATCTATGCATATGTTCCTTTTGTCTTATATGTCATCTCTGAATCACTCAATGCTTTTTCTATTGCTCTTAGCATTGATCAATATTGATTACCTCTCTGAAGAGACAAGGCCTCTAGTAATTTTCCATTATTCTTTCCCCCCCTTAAGTTCTTACCCTGCTTTCCATATTTTATTAAAATCATTTTGTAGTTAGAATATAGATTTGTCTGGAAGCAAACCTCATAGACAGGTGCTCTGACACTGGGTTCTACTGTATCTAACATGCTTCTTTTTTAAAGATTTATTTAATTGAAAAGCAGAGTGACAGAGAAAGGAGAGACAAAGACAGAAAGGGATCTTCCATCCTCTTGCTAACTCCCCAGATGGCTATAATGGTCTGAGTTGGGCCAGGCCTAAGCCAGAAGCCTAGAACTTCATTCTGGTCTCGGCATGGGTTGCAAGGGCCCAAGTATTTGAGCCCTGTCTTCTGCTGCTTTCCCAGGCACATTAGCAGTGAACTGGATCAGAAGTGCTCCAATATGCAGTTCTGGCATCACAATCAGAGGCTTACCCTGCTGCTCCACTACACCAATCCCTGCATCTAATCCACTTCTATGAGTAATCATCCCCACCAATTGTACTGAGATAAATACTAATGGCTCTGTTTTTAACTAAAACTTGGAATGCTTCAAAGAAAGTATGCTCATGAAATTTGAGTCTCAGAAACTTCTGGGTACTTAAGAGCAAGGTCAATCTCTGCATTTAGTGTGTAGCTGTAGAGGCTTTCGAGACATGCTGCATTACATCTGGCTGCTTTAAAGATCTCTCTTAGTGGTAGTAGGTATTGAATTAATAAAAAAAATGGGTTGATTGCATAGAACTTAATTCAATAAAAATTAAGTGCTCACTTCCTACATTTTTCTTTGCCATAGAATATGGCATTAGATGATTTAATATTGGTCACCATTTTGGTGTATCACTTTTTTTTAACATTGAGTAAGGGATATAAATACTTTATAGTGTTGTATAGCTGATGGACTTAGCTAATAAGGTAGGTAGATAAGATAGTAGTTGGGCATAAGTATATATAATTTCCCATTGGAAGACAGACGCTGTGAAGGAAATGTGACCTGGAGCAGGAGAGGTCACTGGATGAAGTGATGTCATTGAAATACTTCTGAAGTCAGAATCAGGGGACTTTCAGTTGGGTCCTAATTATGATATATCTTAGTTCTGTGGCCTTGGGCAAATTCTTTTACAGGCTGACCTTTTGTGTTCTAATCTATAAAGTGATGCTAATAATATCTAGTAACAGAATTTTGTAGAAATGTGTGATACAACATAGGTGAAAGCACTGGATACTGAACCTAGTAAAAAGGTCAAGGCACATATAATTTTCAAAAATTTCAATGTAGCACAATAAGGATTGTTTATATGTTTAAGGTTAATTTTGTGTTATATAGAGGGGTAGAATCCTAACTGTCTAAACAATATTCATTCTTCCCTTCTATTTTTTTTAATAGAATCCTTATATTATTAAGCATGGGAATGGATGTAACTAAAATCCCATATTTAATAGCCTCACTTATAGCTAGAAATAACAAAACATAAAATGCTTGTTACTGGTAGGACTTCTGGCAAATACTATTTAGAAGGGGCTGGTGAAAAGCAAACATGTTTGATTCTATTCCCTTTCTCACTTTTGCCATCTGGAATACAGATTCAACAACTAGAGCTGCAATGCCATCTTATGCTCATGCTATTACTTTGGAAATGAAAGCCTGTGTTAAGTATGGTGATGCTGAAAAATAGCCAAAACTCTTGGGTTTCTAAAGATCACTGCACTACCTTCCCTGGATTTCTTTTATATGACAGAAAAATAATCTTTAAAAAATATTTGTGGAGCAGCCTGGGCTCAAACCTGTACCCATATGGGATGCCAGCATGGCAGGTGGAGGCTTAGCCTACTATGCCACAGTGCTGGCCTCTGAATATTCTTTTTAAAACACAACAGGTCAAATGGATTTCAGACAGCCGTAAGTGTGTTTAGTCAAATGTATTTTTTTTAAAAGATTTATTTATTTATTTGAAAGGCAGAGTTACAGAGAGAGAAGGAGAGGCAGAGAGAGAGAGGTCTTCCACCCACTGGTTGACTCCCCAGTTAGCCGCAGTGGCCGGAGCTTCACCAATCTGAAGCCAGGAGCCAGGAGCTTCTTCTGGGTCTCCCACACTGGTGCAGGGGCCCAAGGACTTGGGCCATCTTTTACTGCTTTCCCAGGCCACAGCAGAGAGCTGGATTGGAAGTGGAGCAACCGGGATATGAACCAATGCGCATATGGGATGCTGGCACGGCAGGCGGAGGCTTTACCCGCTATGCCACAGCACTGGCCCCTAGTCAAATATATTCTAAGGAAATTGGATGTTCCCTTTTATTTGAGAATAATTTAAAGCAGTGTACAGTTGACCTCCAACAATGAGTGTGTCTCTCTTCTCCCCTGTGACATTGCTGCTCCTATTTTCCCTTTGCTTCATATATCCATTTTCTCCCTTCACTTTCTTTTCCTGAACAGCTGGGAGGAACTTTTGAGCTTCTGGTAGTGAATGACTTAGGTAAGTGTTGTCCTCAGACAAAACCTTGCAGCCATTTTCAGTGTTTCTCAAACCCAGTCCTCAGTGGTACAAAGTCAGTGGACATTTGTTGCACTTTCCACAGAACGCAACAAAACCTCTCAGAGTGCTCACTGTTTTAGAGAAACACTGGAGAGTAGGCTGAACAAGGGAGATCTCAGGACCTGGAGGACCAGGAGGATGTCACTTCTGGCTGTCCTTGGTGCTTGCTTGGCATCAGGCATTCCTTAGCTGCCAGTCATGCACTGGCCCTATTGTTTCTTCTGTCCTCTCCTCCACCTCTATCTCTGTGTCTCTTCACCACAGAGTCTGCTGAGCCACCACTTCTGCTACTCAGAACCAAGATGATTCATAAGAGCATCTCACTTGGGACTCCCCCTGCCCTTCTGAGACATGGATAATCTTTGAGTTTCCAACTCCTCATCCCACCACCCATGAACAGACTCTAGTTCCTTTATTTACTGATTGCAATTGCCAGGGGAGACAATCCGATTGGCTTTTCATAGGTGTGTGCACTGTCCAAGGAAGACTGCAACTTTGGAGGTTCTCAGCCAGAAATTCCTAAGCCAGAACTTACTTGCATCAGCCGTTTTCACTCCACAAAGCCTAAGCCTGTGGGGAAATTAGTTACATGAGGCAATTCAAAGATGGTGCCGAGAGGAAGTAAGGTGAGCGGAATCCAAAGTTGTTTACCACCAAAACTAATTGGCTACACAATATCAGGGGAAGTGGCAAAAACTGATAGCAAGTGTATAGACATATGGCTAGTCCTATGAAAATAGCCCTGTAAAGTGACCCTTTAAGTGATTGGTTGGTCCTTATGCCCTGCCCCAATGACTCCGCAGTTTTGTGTTATAAAAGGCTCTGTTATGCATGAAATAAGTGAGTTCTTGCTAGACTTGGCTCCCCGCTGCGACTGATTGTCTCCGGGATGATCGGGAGGCTGGGGAACTGCAAGCGGAGCGGCACACTTACCTTTCCTCAGGCCCAGTCCATCCTCGTACAGGTGGACTAAGACCCTGCATAAGCCTAATGAAATGACAGTTGTATAAAACAGGTCCTAAAAGTCAGTGAAATTGGTCTCATTAGTAGACCAGAAGTCTGGAGAAATTTCTAGGAATTCTAAAGCGGATGGAACAGGTCTGATGAGTGAACTGCTGGAGAGGTGAAAGTCATTCTCCCTAAAACAAGCCCAGATAAGGTCAAGCCAGAGGCCCATAAATCCAGGAAAAAAGAGCTGATTGTGAAATCAATAGAGTGACCAAAGAACCTTTTGTAGAACATCCAGGCCAATCACCACCCTTTGCCACCCATCAATGCACAGAGGTGATGTGACATCTGACTGCATGGTAAAGCTACGCTTATAGCTCCATGAAGTAGGTCAAAGAGATGTCTGAAAAGGGCACACAATGGGACTGGGGCCAGAAGAAGAATTGTGTAGTTTATTTTTTTTCATGACTCTGACTTTTATTTACTTACTAGTTTTGGAAGGCAGAGACACAAACACAGAGAAAGGCAGAGAGCTCCCATCTACTGGTTCAATCCCCAAATCCCTGTAACTGTCTGGACTAGGCTGATTAAATCCTAGAGCCAGGAATTATCACAGGTCTCCCATGTGGATGACAGGAACCCAATTACTTGAGCCATCACTGATGCCTCCCAGGTTCTGTATTCGAGGACGCTGGAGTCAGGTATGAAACCCAGGCATTTTATCCGCTATGGAAGATGGGTGTCTGAACCGGTGTCTTGACCACTGGGCTAATGCCTGCCCCAGTATTCAGCTATTTTGTGAGAGAAATCTTCCTGCTCAACCTGTTTAGATGAAATTTATAGTCAATAAATTATACCTCAAAGCTTTTTTTTTTTTTAAAGAAAGAAATAGCTTGGAGAGGAACGGGATGAGATGCAGAGTCCAGATAAAGTGTTTATGGTTAGGAGCAGACACACGTGTTTCAGTGTCATCAGGTGAAAGGCATCTCCTAGGCTAATTTTGCAGTCCTCCTTTTTCCTACAAAGATCATCACTGCTGTTGATTTTAACTTGATTTCATTTTTACAAAAATATCCTGCGAGTCTCACACTATGTAATTTGCCCTGAAGCCCTCTTCCCCTGAGTCATAACCTCTGCGGGTGGTCATCAGCATTTTGGACATGAAGGTCTGCAACCAATCTCCAAGATGATCACAGTCTTCCCCAGTCCACAGATAGATCCCAGCATCTACTTCATTATCTTTTCCACCCTCTCTTTCTGCCCGAAATAACTTTGAGTCAGTCCTGCCCACAGAGTAGGGTGTTCAGCTGCATAGATCCATGGATGGAACTGCCTCCTGTCCCAGGGGACTCCACACATGCTGTTCCCATCATCCAACAGTAGGAGGTCCAGATGAACTAGATCTGTGTCTGCGGCATGGCCACCACAGAGTCATGAGCTTCTTGCACAGTTTTTAGCCAGTGAGCAAGTGTCAAAACCCGGGAATTTGTTAGGTCACTCATTTATAATCTGCTTAGTTTAAAAAGGCTTTTAAAATATTTCCTGATATTCTTTTGCTAATACCTAGGTTTTATTTTAATCTAGAATTGAGTTTAAAATACTGTGGAGGATGAAAGGTGTGTACATTTTAATAAAATTCAGATAAAGTTAAAAATAGTAAGACAAGGGAATGGAAGTACTCTTCTGATATGGAACCAGCAGACAGGCATCATCATATGTTAAATGCTTTCATCCCAGAAGTATCTGTGCATTTGTAATTTCTACAAAGAAGACACAGGAAAAGAGGTTTACTATGAGATAGGTAATCAGTAGAATCTATTCCTTATTCTACACTTTCTCCTAAGGAAATTAATTTAAAAAATCAGAAGATAGAGGGGTACCATCTCAGGAGGCAAAATACAGGGGACCAATTTTTCTAGAGATGAAGGTGTAAATTGTATCCTCTTGAATAAGGGTGGACTTTTATGATGGTGTTTGTCAAAAACTGCCTTCGAACAAGTCACAAGTCTTAAAAATATACCTACCATATATATGTGCTAGCCATTAAATCCCTCAGTATGTACATAAGAAAAAGCAAAACATTTCTGTAATAAGACTTCCAAATGAATGTTCAAGGCAGGTCTGTTTGTGATTATGAAAAATTGGAAACACCCCAAGTATCCATCAAGAGGTAGGTAGATACACAAATTGTTATACATCCATTCAATGGAATGCTACTCAGAAACCAAAAGGAATTATCTATCTATCTATCTATCTATCTATCTATCTATCTATCTATCTATATCTATCTACCTATCTATCTATCTATCTATCTATTTATCTATCTATGTGTGTGTGTGTGTATGTGTGTGTGTGTGTGTTTATGCATCTATTTGGATCTCAAAATAAACCACATAGAGTATGCATTATGTCATGCTGGAGAGCCCGGATGCAGAGATTACCTGGTGACACAAAGAGGCTCCTGAGAGTAATGTATGTGTTCACTAACCTGACCATGCTGGCTGTTTGACACACACACACACATCTGAACTCTCAAATTTCATATTTTAGATAAGGTAACTCTTTGTCAACTATACATTAACAAAGCTGTTTTGAAATAAAGAAATGCACTTTCTGGAGTTGTGCATCTACTGCACTATATGTGTTTATGTTCTTTACCAAGACACTTGACTGTTCATGAAATCAGCATTTATGTGAAAGAAACACAAAGGAACAACCACCCAGTGCAGACATTGCTATGAAATAACAATCACTCTCTAAAATAAACACCGATTCTCTGCAATTAAAGATAAAATATTTACTATAAAGTTCATTTTGAAGTAATTGTTCTTATTGATGTATTACAGAAAAGTGCACAAATAATAAAGAGTATAACTCACTGAATTTTCCCCAAATGAACACCCTTGTATAACTACCACCCAGATCAAGAAACAATAGTATTTATATTACAGAAGCCCTTCTAGTACTTCTTTTTAGAAACTGGTCCCTTCTACGAGATAGTGTGATTTCTAACACAATAAATTAATTTTAATTAATTAATTAATTATTCTCATTTGATGTTTTGCTTATATGGTTTGTGTATGTTATTGTATTGTGACAATTGTTCATTTCAATTGCTGTACAGTATCCCATTGTATCACTATGTAAGTTATTTATCCTATTGTTGATGGATGTTGGCTTATTTCCATGCTGTACCTGTTATGAATGGTGCTTCTATAAGCATCTTTCTATATATCCTTTTATTAACACATGTGTACATTTCTGCTGGATCCTTGCCTTGCAGCAGAATTGCTACATCATAGGATACATATATGCTCATTTCTCTCAAATGACTACAATACAATATGAGCATTCCAGTTACTCAACATCATCAACAATGCATGACATTTTCTGACTCCGACTGTAGATGTTCTGGTGGGTGTGTAGTGGTATAACATTGTGTAGGTTTAGTTTCCAAAGGCTGAAACTGAGAGGGAGATAAATCTCAAATTAACATGAAGGAACATTGACTTTCTGTTACAGTGGTTCAAAGATGGAATGGTACATAGAGATAGTTCTACCTAAGAAGATAGTAGTCCCCTGTTATCTGAGGTTTTGCCTGTGGCAATTTCAGTTACTTGTGGCCAACTATGGCTTGAAAATATTAAATGGAATATTATAGAAATAAAAACAGTACATATATTTTAATTTCCTGCTGTTCTGAGTGGCATAATGAAATCACAAACCTTTCTGCTCTTTCCCACCTGGGACATGGATCATCTCTTTGTCCAGAATGTCCACATTGTATATGCTGCTCACCCAACTTTGTTAAAACTCCACGATTCAGGATCACCTGAAGCAGATGATCTTCCTCTTGATGTTTCATTAGAACATCAATAGCAGCTAACCCTGTGTCACAATGACTACGTCATTCACTTCATTTCATCTCATTGAACAGGCACTCTGTCGTCTCCTATCACCACAAGAAGTGTGAGTAAAGTATGATATGTTATTTCCAGAGAGAGACAACATTCACATCACCCTTTATGATTTGTTGTAATAGTTATACTTCATCATTATTGTTTTTTTTAATTTTAATTTTTTTTTTTATTTTTTTGACAGGCAGAGTGGACAGTGAGAAAGACAGAGAGAAAGGTCTTCTTTTTCCATTTGTTCACCCCCCAATGGCTGCTGTGGCCGGCGCACCATGCTGATCCAAAGCCAGGAGCCAGGTGCTTCTCCTGGTCTCCCATGCCGGTGCAGGTCCCAAGCACTTGGGCCATCCTCCACTGCACTCGCGGGCCACAGCAGAGAGCTGGACAGGAAGAGGAGCAACTGGGGCAGAATCCGGCGTCCTGACCGGGACTAGAACCCAGGGTGCCGGCACCACAGGCAGAGGATTGGCCTATTGACCCACGGTGCTGGCCCATTATTGTTTTTTTAAAATATATTTTATTTATTTATTTGACAGGTAGAGTTGCAGACAATGAGAGAGAGAGACAGAGAGAGGTCTTCCTTCGTTGGTTCACTCCCCAAATGGCCGCTACTGCCAGAGCTGCGCCAGTCCGAAGCCAGGAGCCAGGAGCTTCTTCCTGGTTTCCCAAGCGGCTGCAGGGGCCATCTTCTACTGCTTTCCCAGGCCACAGCAGAGATCTGGACTGGAAGAAGAGCAACCGAGACTAGAACCTGGCGCCTATATGGGATGCCGGCACCGCAGGCAGAGGATTAACCTCGTGTGTCACGGCGCTGGCCTCCATCATTATTGTTATTAATATCTTCCTGTGCCCCAAAACTTCACCATAGGTATGCATGGATAGGAAAATATTGTATGTTTGCATTTGGTACGATGTGAGATTCCATGCATTCACCAGGGGTCTTGGAATGGATCCTCTATGGATGAGGGAGGACCATTATAGGGGTTAAAAAGGGATTCTGACATTGGGTGGGAAATATTCTAAAGGATATTGCTCTTTTCTGAAGGCTGCTGTATATCTTAGTTCCAGCCACAGTTTGTATTTCCCCCAATGCAAACACTGGGACCAGGAGTAGAGGAGGGAAGCAGGAGTGGGGAGAGGGAGAAACGAAAACTTGGTCAGCCTTGGCCAGCCTCGTGGAGAACTCTGATGCTAAAGTCACCCTCCCAAGTGTGGACAAGTCCTTGAAGGGAGGTGGCAGTGTCTATGCAGCAGATTATAAACATTTTTTAAAAATTTTATCTTTAATTTTCATTTTTTGGTCAGTATATCTGATTTAACCATATCCTCCAAAAATGTCAACTTCACCACAATTCCAAGAGTAGGAAAGTAGTCCCAGAACTGTAGCAATACCACCATTGAGAACCTCTCCTTGCATTCACCTGCCTGCCCAGCTGCCCCAAGGCCATATACAGTCTTTTTATCAAAAGTCCTGCCCATCCCTACAAAAGCCTGCTGTACTGCAGCTTAGGTGTAAGGAATTGGGATTCCATTTGCTTTCCTATCCAGAAGCAATGTGAACTCACAACCTGGCCTAGGGATATGATCCTCCAGGACCCCCAGGGCAGCTTTCACCAAAAGTAAAATGTCTGTTCATAAAATTCTGATCTGTTAACTGGAAGTCGTATTTCTCAAAGCATACAAGAGCCAAGTACTAAAAAGATTATTGGAAAAATAAGAAAAATACATATTTAAATATGTAAAATACATATTTAAAAGAAATATTGTAAAATATTGTAAAAATACATATTTAAAATATTGTAAAAATACATATTTAAAAGAAATTATATTTTGCATTTAAACTGCCATTTCGGATATCAGGAGAACTTGCTACATACTTATTTACAAAAGGGAATGTGGGATTTGTATTCTTAGGGTGAATTGCCAGAGCACACGTTGGTTCAATTTATAGTGGTGTGACAGAGGGACAATGGTGACAAAAATTATACATGGTTGCTTGTAAGTATTTGTGATATGAATAAAGCTGCTGAAAACATCCATATGCAGAGTTCTGGATGGGTATACTTTTCAACAATTACTGTCTAGTATGGTATGTTTAATTTTGTTAAACCTGCCAGACTGCCTTTCAAAGTGTCTACTCAAATGTACCATTTTGCATTTCCACCAGTAGCCAAAGGTATTCCTCTTGTTCCACATCCTCACCAGTACTTGGTGTTGTCAGTGTTCTGAATTTTGACCATTCCGATGAATGTGTAGTCCTGCCTCACTTCAATTTGCATTTATTTGATGACATATAATGTACAACATCTTTTCATATTCTGATTTTCCATCTACATATTTTCTCTGATAAAGTATTTATTAAGGTCTTTGACTTATTTTTAAATTGGGTTGTTTAAATATGAAATATGTATCTGTTTAGTTCTTTTATGAGAGTTTTGGGATTTGTCTCATAAATTTTGTACTTATTTTGTAAAATTTATACTGAAATATTCACTTTTCAGCATGCTACTATAAATTGTACTACTTTCTTAATTAAAATTATTTAGCTGGCACATAAAAATTATACACAATTATGTTTTTAATTTCAAACTCCCCTTGTTCATTCCTAGTAAATAGTTGGCTGTTGATTTTTGCATGTTAACATTTTATCTTGCAATTTCGCTATAATAATTTATTACTTTTGGAAGTTTAGCTATTGTTTATTCATTTAGATTTGCTTCATTGATTATTATGTCACCTGTGAGAGAAGATAGCTTTATTTCTTCCTTCCCAATCTGTATACCTTTTATTTCCTTTTCTTACATTAGCAAGGATTTCTGGTATTGTTTTAAAAAGGAGTGGTGAGAGGGCATGTCCTTGCTTTGCTATTGATCTTAATGGTGTAGCTCATAATCTGTCATCATTCAGTCTGATGTTATCTATAGATGTTTGATAAATATTCTTTATCAAGTTGAGAAATTTCCCGTTCATCTTGATTTTTTTTTTTTTTGACAGGCAGAGTGGACAGTGAGAGAGAGAGAGACAGAGAGAAAGGTCTTTCGTTTTTGCTGTTGGTTCACCTCCAATGGCCGCCTCAGCCGGCGCGCTGCGGCCGGCACACCGCGCTGATCCGATGGCAGGAGCCAGGTGCTTCTCCTGGTCTCCCATGGGGTGCAGGGCCCAAGCACTTGGGCCATCCTCCACTGCACTCCCGGGCCACAGCAGAGAGCTGGCCTGGAAGAGGGGCAACCGGGACAGAATCCGGCACCCCGACCAGGACTAGAACCCAGTGTGCTGGCGCAGCAAGGCGGAGAATTAGCCTAGTGAGCCATGGCGCCGGCTGCCTTTCATCTTGATTTTTATCATGAATAGATACTGAATTTTATCAGATGCTTTTCTGTATCTATTGATATGATTGTGTGATTATTCTTGTTCAGTGTGTTGATGTGACAGATTATATTAATTGACCTTTGAATATTAAACCAGCTTGCATACTTGGCATAAATCCCATTTAATCATGGTATATAATTCTCTTCATGCATTGTGGGATTCAATTTACTAACATTTTATTGAGCATTTTTGCTTTTATGTTCATTAGAGATATTGGCTGACAGGTTTCTTATGGTGCCTTTTTCTGGTTTTGGTAATAGGATGATACTGATCTCACAGAATTAGAAAATCCTCCCTATGCTTCTGCCTTGTGGAAGTGATTACAGAGTGTTGGTGTGATGTTTTCCTTAAACAATTGATTGTATATACATATTTTAAAGGTTGCCATTCATTTGAATAATTGTATTTATTGGAATAGTTAGATTGTTTTAAGGGAGAGGCTAAATCCTGAACAGTTCAGTAGCTGAACTATGATTTAGTGGTAGGCAGTTAAGGAGAGCCTATCAACCTGTGGGCACAATGCAGTTACAGATCAGTACAGTTTTCCCTGTGATCTTCTGAGTGTAACTCTGTACTGCCAATCACTGCAACAAAGTTCACTAACAAAAAAATGGGGCCTTCTCTTTTGCTATGAGCAGTGTTTATCTAGCTTGGTATTAGTGAGCCTAGTCTTTGGAGACACATGTTTTTAGGTTAATGTGGTCCCCTCAGAACAACCCTGGGGAGCACTCTGTGGTGTTCCCTCAAGAGCTCTTTCAGTAATGGAGAACTTATGTCCCAGCTTCCAGGATACTGCAGAAGATGGCCCTGAAGTATCTCCCTTGTGATCACCTCCCCTTCAAAGGGCTGAATGAAACCACTGACTGATCATCCTAAGGGAGTAGGACCCTCACCCAAACCACAGGGCCATAACAGTTTCTGAGATCCCCAAAGTGGAGGTCTCTTTGATAACTTAACTGCAGATCAACATCTTCTCTCTAATCTTGCTTTCTTTTCCTGTCTTCTACAGATGTACATCCAAGAGCTACCCAAAGGTTTTCAAAAGGTAGTATCAAAACACTGATCCTTGCTTTGGCATTGTGGTGCAGTGGATTTAGCCACTGCTTTTAATGCCAGTGTCCAATAGTGGAGTGCCTGTCCAAGGCTCAGCTGCTCTGCTGCCAATCCAACTTCCTGTTAATGTACCTGGGAAAGCAGCAGAAGATGGTTCAAGTACTTGGACTCCTACTACCCATGTGGGAGACCACAATGGTGTTCCTGGCTCCTGGTCCTATTCACTTAGAGCTTTGGGCAGGTATTGAATCTCACTGTAAGTTCACTCATTTATAAAGTATGTTGCATATTTTCACCAATGGCTTAGGGTATACCCCAGATATACTCTGACTCTGATGTGAGCCAGCTGACTGGAGGGGAAGTTCAGTGTGTTGCATGTTTATTAGAGAGAAAATTGACACCCAGGACAATTGAACTCTAATGAATAATGGAGGATAAAGAGAAAGATCCAGAGCGTGGCATGCTGAGGAAGAAGGACTGAGGAATAGGCTAAGGTTCCTCTCCCCAAATATTTCATATATTTCTTAAAACTTCTGAGCAATGGATAAAATGTAGCAACAATATATGAGAGTACTTCAGCATTTGCATAAAACAAAAAGATTTTATTTCAGTGAAAAACACTTTATTCTATAAATCAAGGAGTATTCAGAAAGTTCATGTAAAACATTTATTATAAAAAACCATGCAAGGATTTAAATTTCTTTTTGCATCAAAATGAATTTATCTTTTAATTCCATTCCTATATGAATTTTTTAAAATACTCCCATAGCCACGGGAAAGATCAAGGAAAACTGGAAAGGGCCCCTGCACCTGTGTGGGAGACCCAGAAGAAGCTCATGGCTCTTAGCTTTGGATTGGCACAGCTCTTTCTCTCTCTCTGTAACTCTGACTTCCAAATAAATAAATAAATCTTTAAAAAAAAAAAAAAAAGAAAAGAGAACTCCCATCTACTGGCTCATTCCTCAGATGTCTTCAATGGTCAGAAGCTGGGCCAAGCCAAAGGCAGGAGTCACAGACTCAATCCAGGCCTCTCTTTGTGAATGACAGGGACCTAACCACTTGAACCATCACTTCTGTCTCCCAGGGTGGACATTAGCATAAAGCTAGGATGGAGAAAAGATCTGGGGCTCATCTCAAGTGCTCCTGTGGGATGCAAGCATCCTACCTGGTGGCTTAACCACTAGGCCACACATCCTCCCTGGATTATTATCATTCTTTGTTAAACACTATCCACAGCCTCCAAAAAATATATGTGGTTTATGAATTTGAACACAATATGATAATATTTTTTTCTAGAGGAACAACTAGTAACAAAAGTGTAGTCTGATTAGCAAAGGATAAACTTATTCTTCCTTGGATTTTATCTATAAAAGAAGCTATCATGAGTATCAACTTCATATTTTCTTTTTTTAAAGATTTTTTATTTATTTATTTGACAGGTAGAGTTACAGACAGTGAGAGAGAAAGACAGAGAGAAAGGTCTTCCATCCAATGATTCACCCCACAAATGGCTGCAACGGCTGGAGCTACGCCAGTCCAAAGCCAGGAGCCAGGTGCCTCTTCCTGGTCTCCCACTTGGGTGCAGGGGCCCAAGAACTTGGTCCATCCTCCACTGCCTTCCTGGGCTGCAGCAGAGAGCTGGACTGGAAGAGGAGCAAGCGGGACTTTAGAAACCGGTGCCCAAATGGAATGCCAGCACTGCAGGTGGAGTATTAACCCAGTGCGCCACAGCACTGGCCCTATAGCTTCATATTTTAATGTGTTATAAAATACTCATGGCAGAAATATTGTTTGAATGTTTTTATTTACTATCCAGTAAAACTAATGCCATAACATTACATTTATTCACTAAAGGCATTTTTATGTGAATCTTAGGAAATACGGTCCATTTACTTTTCTTAAGCATATACTGCTTACTTAACTGAGGGATAATGTACACAGACTACAGAGCAGTGTATTTGTATCACTAGGGAAGCTTGGAAAATCTTGATGCCCATATCACATCTTGGACCAATTGAATCAAGACTTTTGCTGGGAATCAAGGCTTTTTTTTAAAGCTCCCCAGCAATTCCATTGTACAGTCAAGGCTAAGAACCACTGATGAAAAAGGACCGAGTAGTTGCTGTCTCTGTTAAACAGCCCTTTTAATGTATCACTCTTTCTAGTAAAGCTTTTGATTAATGCTGGATTGCAATCAAGTAATAGCCAACTAACACACAAAGTGGTAGTCTGATGGGAAAGTAATTGAATAATGAAGTCAGCAAAGTGGAACCTGGACAAACCAGTAGGCTGCAAGGTATGTTAGTGGGGAGATTGAATTATTACCTCTAGGTTGGCAGAGCAGTCAACCAATTGCTCAGCCTTTTCAGGTGCCAGAGCCTGGGACCAACTTACTTCTCTCACTAGGTCACCCTAGAACTGCAGGTTGGTAAAGGGCAAAAAATATCCGTGGGGTTGATGCCCTTAAATATCTGGAAACACTGGATTGATTCAGGAGATGCTCAGAGTTCCAACTGTACAATTTCCCCAAGTGACTGGATACTTGGTTGGAGTTCCCAGAAATTAGCATGAAATGTTGCCTCATGAATTGAAATGTGTTTGTAAATGACTTGTAAATAATAGTTTCATTCTTTACCAATGTAAGATGGTGGCCTTACATCTTATCCTAAGATCTAAGGCTCAAGTGGAACTGCAGGGCTTTCCAAGGGCTTTCATTCTTTCCTTTTGGAGAAGAGAGCTCTGAAAGGCTGATAGCTCTGCCCTTTTATTGCCCAGCCTTTCTGAGTCACTTTGGGTCCCACGGTCCACCTTGGCTACAAGCCATTACTCCCTTCACACCCATGTTACTTGGGGTGATGTACAGGAAGGCTCAGCTGAGAGAAACAGAGTTTTGACCCCATGATCTGTTCCTAACTCTGAGATTCAGAGCAGGTTGCCCAACTTCTCTGAATCCATTTTCTAGTGTTTAATATGGGAATAAAATTTTGTTACTAAAAGCTTTGATATGATGCGACATATGCAAGAAATTGTTGTGTATGAATTTGATAAAATGTTCAACAAAGACAATTAAGGGAAACAGAGTGTTGGTATCAAACAAGAATATAAAGTATCTCACTAATAAGTTTATGCTGATTATATAAACATATTTTGGACATATTGAGTTAAATATATTGCTAAAATAAATTTACCTCTTTCTTTTTACATTTTAAAAAATGTGGCTATTGGCCGGTGCCGCGGCTCACTAGGCTAATTCTCCGCCTTGCGGCGCCGGCACACCGGGTTCTAGTCCTGGTCGGGGCGCCAGATTCTGTCCCGGTTGCCCCTCTTCCAGGCCAGCTCTCTGCTGTGGCCCGGGAGTACAGTGGAGGATGGCCCAAGTGCTTGGGCCCTGCACCCCATGGGAGACCAGGAGAGGCACCTGGCTCCTGCCATCGGATCAGCGCGGTGCGCTGGCTGCAGCGTGGTGGCTGCGGCAGCCATTGGAGGGTGAACCAACAGCAAAAATGGAAGACCTTTCTCTCTGTCTCTCTCTCTCACTGTCCACTCTGCCTGTCAAAAAAAAAAATATGGCTGTTAGAAATTTTAAAGTTACACATGGGGGTCACATTTGTGGCCTGCATTAAATTTCTGTTAGCACTGTTCCATTGAACCAACATAATGTTTTTTTTTTTTAAGATGTATTTATTTATTTAAAGTCAGAGTTACACAGAAAGAGGAGAGGCAGAGAGAGAGAAAGGTCTTCCATTCAATGGTTCACTCCCCAATTGGCCACAATGGCTGGAACTGCGCTGAACTGAAGGCAGGAGCCAGCAGCCTCTTCCAGGTCTCCTACGTGGGTGCAGGGGCTCAAGGAGCCGGACCATGTTCTACTGCTTTCCCAGGCCACAGCAGAGGGATGGATTGGAAGTGGAGCAGCCAGGACTCGAACCAGCACCCATATGGGATTCTGGTACTTCAGGCCAGGGTGTTACCCCAGTGCACCACAGCGCCAGCCCCCCAACATAATGTTTTTAAAAAAACATTTATTTAATTGAGAGGTAGAGTTATGGAGAAAGAGAGAGAGAGAGAGAGAGAGAGAGAAATCTTGCATCCACTGGTTCACTCTCCAAGTGGCCACAATGGCAAGGGCTGGATCACGCTGAAGCCAGGATTCAGGAGCTTCATTCAGGTCTCCCATGTGGGTGGCAGAGGCCCAACACTTGGACCATCCTCTGTTGCTTTTCCTAGGCCCTCAACAGGGAGTTGGATCAGAAGAGGAGCAGCTGGATCTTGAACTGGCACCCATATGGCATACTGGAGTTAAGTGGCTTTACCAGGAATACCACAATGCCGGCCTTTGAAGATACCTTTTAAAAACTCCCAAAGGTTCTCTGAGTCATCTGAGGCATTACCTCTAATTGGGCTACAACTTAACAGTTTATCTCCTAAGGGGCTGGAAAGTAGAGTCATTCAGATATGTTACTTCGGGGCAGGGGTGTCTGTGCCTGGGTGATTGACCCCCAATGAAAACCCTACATACCAAGGCTTGGGGGAGCTTCCCTAGTTGGCACATATCACTGCTGGGAGAATTAAGTGCTGTCCATGTGACACCATTGGCAGAAGACTCCAGTATGCTTCTGCTCAGTTTCTCCTAGACCCCTCTCTATGTGCGTTTTTCTTTGCTGATTTTAATCTGGATTATTTTACCATAATAAACCCCAACATGAGCACAACAGCTTTTTTGAGTTTTGTGCCTCCTTCTAAGAAGTCACTTGACTTGATGGTGGCCTTGGGGGAGCCTTGATATATGTTAACCTCCATCTGAGGTTACTGTCTATTATATTATCAACAATGTTATTGAGAAGGAAGAAGGGGGAATGGAGGCAGAAGTAGGGGATGAGAATATGATCCTAAAATCTATCATGTGTGTATTATAAGCCAAGAACTATTTTAGATGCTTTTAATGCAGCCATTATCAAATTTAATCCTTGAAATAACTCTCATATCTGTGTTATATGAGGATAAGAGGAAATAGAGTTCCAATCTCCACCCCGCAAAGGTCAAATTGATAGAGTATGGCATAAAAATAATTCATAAATAAATGGGAGAATCAGATTCAAGACTGGCTTCTTTCAGACCCCAGGCCCTGGTGGCAATATACTTCTGCAAAGATATAGCCACATAGACATGGTGATGGCATATGTAGCAGAGGCTGTATGCTTGACCTGTGCTAGAATTCACTGCTATATTGCTGGGTGTGCTTATGACTTTGTATTTCTCCACTTGACAGCTCTCTCCAAGAAGCTGGTTATGTTTGTTCTGCATCCCAGGAGTGGCTGTCAACCTGTGTGGAAAATCACAAGGGAATAATTGCCTGAGTTTCCTTGCACCTCACTGGGACAATTCTGCAGCAAGTTCTGCAGTCTCTCTTGTGGATCTCAATGGGGGTTGAGCCATGTTGCCCATGGCAATATCCCACTCAATCCCACATGCCCTTTATGAACGTTCTTCATTGTCCACGTCCCTTCTGTATCCCTGTATTGCGCAATCCATCATCCCCTCTCAAGTAAACTCCTTAAACCCAAATCCTAAAAACACACCATCTACTTTTGCTGATATTCCAAAGCAATAAACTAGATAGATCACAACTGAATAACTATATACAAAATAAAACAAGATTTGAAGAACAGTGGTATCATGGATACACCTGTATTCTATATTTTTAAGTGTCACCCTCATAACACACACACACACACAGTTCTTTGTCTTATAAATGACTTGAGTTGAATCTCTATGTTTAATTCTAGCATGAAATATGTACATGCTGCAAATTGCCATGCATAGTTCTGTATTACATGTTTTTGTACTTTAATTTACCTGGCTAATTTTTCTTGTTTTCCACTTTTAATACCATCAGATTGGATGCCTAAATGAATCATCACTTGTAAAGCTGAAAGCTGATATTTTCTTAATCAAAATTAGACTTCCTAATACCTGTAAAAGAGAAAATCCATTGGGGGAAAAGAACGAAAGGAGGATAGTTCTCATATTGTTTTTCAGACAACAAACATCCTTGTATAATCCTATTATGAACATCAGCATACATTTCACAGCCCATCTGGCAAACAATGGAGGTCATGACTCTGTATTTGAAATGCTATACAGGCCATTGTAGTCAGGAACATGGTAAAACCTACAGCTGTGTTAGTGGGTCAGAAAATGGTCACGGTGCATTGCTCAGACGTTGTGGATTAACCAGACAGACTTTTGTGAAGACAGGCTGTGTGTTGGGGAACGTGTTCTTCAGAGCTAAACAGGTCTGAGGGAGTAGTGATGTGAGCAAGAGGGGTGGAGGGGAGAAGAGTATCACCTGTTTTTGGTGACGCCTGGTTAAACTCTGACAAAACTCTAGTGGCTTGTGGAACACAAATTTTCATTATAAAACATCCTTTATGAGACATAAAATATAGTATGTTTTTAGTTAAGGAATTCTTTCCCAGAACATCAAAAGAATTTACTCTACTTTAATCATTTGGCCTGATACTATCTAATCTGGAAGACTAAAAGATTTTGGATTCCATTCCTTAACTCATATTTTGTGATAGTAACTTATTTTATTGACAAATTTTAAAATTTGCCAAAAACATTTAAAATAATTTAAGGTATTAGAGATTTGCTGGATGTGGTTTCATGTACATATTTCCTACTCCAGATAGTTTCTTCCAAGTTTGAAGGAAACGTTATTTGTCACATTTCTTTCTCCATCAGTGATGATGGCATTGATGCTAATTTTAAAAAGAACTATACAGTCTATATAAAATCTAAGTGATTTGGCCAGCGCCGCGGCTCACTAGGCTAATCCTCTGCAATGCGGCGCCGGCACACCAGGTTCTAGTCCCGGTCAGGGCGCCGGATTCTGTCCCGGTTGCCCCTCTTCCAGGCCAGCTCTCTGCTGTGGCCAGGGAGTGCAGTGGAGGATGGTCCAAAGTGCTTGTGCCCTGCACCCCATGGGAGACCAGGATAAGCACTTGGCTCCTGCCTTCGGATAGGCGCGGTGCGCCGGCCGCAGCGCGCCGGCCAAGGCGGCCATTGGAGGGTGAACCAACAGCAAAGGAAGACCTTTCTCTCTGTCTCTCTCTCACTGTCCACTCCGCCTGTCAAAAAAAAAAAATCTAAGTGATTTATAATATTTATTGTATGCCAGCATAATGAAAGTGACATGGACTGTGAAGTTGATGAAGATTCAAATATCTGAGTTCCTTTTTCTACAAGTATCACTCAGAAATTTGACTCTTTGTGAAAATTTCACTTTCAATGTTACATTCATTGTGCTGGCTTACAACAAATATTATCATATCTCTGAATAGGTGTGCATTTTTAATAGAATCTCTGCATAGAAAGTACCATTACTTGTCAAAATGTCAGAAAATAATATCCTCCTTTACCATTCCAATCCCTCAATATCTTCTTGTTATTCCAGAAGACTTGGGATATAATATAATATAAATGCTATTATCATGATAGTACGAAGTAGTACAGTACCTCACAAATAGATGTACCCTTAGCTAACCTCAACACTGGCAACAGGAATTGATTGGGTATATATGATGTCACTCTCTTTAATACACATTTTCAACAGTTAATGAGAAACAGTAATTTTCTAGAGAGAGGAGAACTATGTAAACAGTTCTAGTAACTAGTAAACAGTAGAACTAGTAAACAGTAGAAACAGTAAATGAGAAATAGGATCTTCCACAACTCAAATTGGATGTTGTTACAAGGAAGTGACCAGTTCATGGCAAAGCTATAGAAAATACACAGAAGAAAGTTAGAAAAATCCAAGATACTATCAGAAGAGAAAATTTCTTATTGCATCAGAAATGACTCTACTTTCTGGCTTTATCTGGCAAAAAGATTTTTGTCAATGTCACAATAGTGAGAATTATCAGTTCAGATATTATTGTGGGCTGGCGCCATGGCTCACTTGACTAATCCTCTGCCTGTGGCACTGGCACCCCAGGTTCTAGTCCCGGTTGGGGTGCCGGGTACTAGTCCTGGTTTCTCTTCTTCCAGTCCAGCTCTCTGCTGTGGCCCGGGAGGGTAGTGGAGGATAGCCCAGGTGCTTGGGTCCCTGCACCCACATGGGAGACCAGGAGGAAGCACCTGGCTCCTGCCTTCGGATAGGTGCAGCTCTGGCCATAGTGGCCATTTGGGGAGTGAACCAAAGGAAATAAGACCTTTCTCTCTGTCTCTCTCACTGTCTTTAACTCTACCTGTCAAATTAAAAAAAAAAGAAGATATTATTGTGACAAATAGAAGTTTTAATTTAGTACACTGTACTATGGCTCATGTCTAAGGTTTTAATAAGTAGAGTTCTATTCAACACAAGTAAACACAGTCTCTATCCACTTTATGACTCTGCCATTTCATAACACAGTTGATGGAAATGGCAAAGACAACGTGAACAGGGATGCCTGCTTCTTGTAGATGTGGCTTAGAAATGTCACTACCACTGCTCCTTCCTTTCCACAGGTGAAAATTCAAATATAGATAGACTCCGTTGCAAGAACTGTGGACAGTGTCCCCTGTGGCTGGGCAGCCACTTCCTAATTACCACTATATTGTATAGATAGGAGAATGTTGTAGTGGGAAGCCAGTCATTGCTGCAGGAGGAGTAGAAACTATGAGAAGGTGTTGTGTCTGCTGTCTGACATCAAAAGAACAACAAATAGATCTGCCCATTGAAATTTTAGTCACTCTTCAAGCCTGCTTTTTTTTGTTTTTATTTTTTGACAGGCAGTGTTAGATAGTGAGAGAGAGAGAGAGAAAGGTCTTACTTCCATTGGTTCACCCCCTATATGGCTGCTACGGCCGGCTTGCTGCACCAATCCAAAGCCAGGAGCCAGGAGCCAGGTGCTTCCTCCTGGTCTCCCATGCGGGTGCAGGGCCCAAGCACTTGGGCCATCCTCCACTGCAGAGAGCTGGATGGGAAGAGGAGCAACCGGGACTAGAACCCGGGGTGTCGGTGCTGCAGGTGGAGGATTAGCCAGTTGAGCCACGACACTGGACTTTCAAGCCTGCTTTTTAAAAATCTTTTATAAATTCTTTTGTTTATTTGAGAGGCATAGAAATAGAAAAAAAAATAGGTAGAGAGAGCAAGCTCTCACATCTTCTGGTTTATTCCCCAAATGCCTAAAATTACTGAGGTTTGGGTAAGGCCAGGACCAAGATCTGGGGGCACAATCCAGGTATCCCATGTAGGTGGCAGGAACTTAATTGCTTGAGCTACCTTTGCTGCTTCCCAGGGCGTATGCTGGTGGAAAGCTTGTGTTAGGAGCTAGAGCTAGGTATCAAATGTATGCACTTCTGCTAGGCCAAAGGCCCAGTCTAAGGCTCAGATTTCAGTGTTACTTTTTCCAAGGACCTTTTGTAGGTCTCATCAAGTAAATCCCATAATGCCTGTTAAAGAAGAATGAATGCAATAGATGCTATTGATTCCATAACCTAGGCTGCCTTTCAGGCTGGAGTCTTCATCCTCCACCTGCTATTAAGGTGCGCCACTAATGGCTCAGAGCTGAAGTTCTCCTCTCTCTAGAAAATTACCAAATAGAAGACAATCTGCTTTTGGGGTTAATGCATTCCTAACAGTCAGTAACTGAGGGACATGTGAGTAAAAAAGGTTAATCCCAACATCCGACCACTGTGTGGTGTTTTTCACACTCCAGAGCTCTCCCTGGGGGCCAAGTTGAGGATAAATTTGAGCCCAACTCCTTCCTTTGCCCTGTCTTGCTTCCCTTATTGCCCCCATTCTTGACAACACTGTTCCCATCTCTCTCCCTACAATCAAGAAGGTACACTAGAATTCCTGTTTTAGGTTCTGCTTCCAGGGAACCAGGCTTAAGGCCATGGGCTACCTCCTTTTCTAAAGTGGAGAGACTATCTGTAGTGTCATGAATTACCTTCTACCTCCATTTCATTTCTTAAGGGGCAAGGCAAACCTGAAGAAAGTAGAATCGTAGTGAAAATTTAATCAGAAAATTAAAATTCCAGGGACTTACCCACATTCAGTGACTATTCAATTTTCCCTGTTATCCTTATTTCAAGACTTTACACTGAAAAATAAATCTGGACTCATTTCCAAGCGACTTTTTTCATTTGCCAATATCAGAACTTGCTTTTTCTGTTTTCTCCACATAGAGGCAGGAAGGTGATCACAAATACTTTAGGTTTTTAACCATCAAGGAAACCTCCTTTTAACAGAAAAGCACAAATAAACCATAATACCCCATCTATAACATGCTACACAAGGTGAACTGAGGATAAAATAAAATGTTAATTGAAGTAATGTTATGTTCCTGGGATATAGCAAAGTGGTTACAAACGTTTAATTTTCTTCTTCTTTAGTTCTGAAGATTTCCCACTCTGCTTTTGTTGTTTCCTTATAACCTCATGTGGATAGGAGAGGGGAATCATAATTGGCCCCATTTTTCAGAAGATTGAAACTATCAGTCAGCTTCAAATAATGCAAAACATATGAATATTGATACCATTCATGGCAGTTCACCCCTCCTGACTTAATTCCCACAGTAACAGTTTGGGAAGCCATTGGTTGAGTTTCGATGTTCTCAAAATTCGACTCCATGGTGAGCAGCCATCAGGAGAATGCCTACTTGACTTTTAAAATGTTTTGTTTATGACATAAAGAATATATTAGGTTCTGCAGTGAATTAATGGGTCATTAATATATTTAATAAGAATCAGACATGAAAACACTGGTGTGTTCAATTTATTCCTTTGGATATCATCTACATGGAAGAGTTTCTTTAGGTGAAACATTTTTGGAATGCATTTTAGAACTTCTCTGCAGTAAAGAACAATGAGTTTTGCTTCTAATGAGGACAACATTTCCATAATTTTCTAGATTAATGGTATAAATGTGATTGCTCAGTTATTTTTTGCAAACATTCAAATGTCCATAATCTTTCCATTAGTAGACAAATAGATTTTATATCCTATTCAGTTATACTAAATTTTGTGTGTCTATTTGAGTTACCACTTCTACTTGAAATTTTGATATATCTATTTTGCAAGTGCTCATGGTTTTTCTCTTTTGCGTCAAACCTTCACTATGAAAACATTCCCAAATGTTCTAGGTTGAAGTAATCTGATTCTTCTCTGACTACTCAAAGTGCATCTTCATGGTCTAGCTTCTTACTGAATTACATTCAAGTCATCACTTACTTTTTGACTATCATAAATTGAAAAGCTTAAGTCATACTCTTTTTTTTATTTGACATGTAGAGATACAGATAGTGAGAGAGACAGAGAGAAAGGTCTTACTTCCATTGGTACACCCCCCAAATGGCCGCTATAGCTGGTGCTGTGCCGATCCGAAGCCAGGAGCCAGGTGCTTCTTCCTGGTGTCCCATGCAGGTGCAGGGGTCCAAGTACCTGGGCCATCCTCCACTGCCCTCTGGGGCCACAAAAGAGAGCTGGACTGGAAGAGGAGCAACCGGGACTAGAACCCGGCACCCATATGGGATGCCAGCGCCATAGGCGGAGGATTAACCAAGTGAACCACAGCGCCGGCCCCAAGTCATACTCTTTCTCTGATAGTGTAGGCATGAGGTCACAGTTCCCCCTCATACGTGTGTTGTCATGCTGACTACCACACAGCTAAGCAAAGGGTAGGTGCTCAATATACGCTTGAGTGTGTGAATGTGTGTCCATCTCATGTTCCGTGGCACCATCATTACAGGGTCTGTGAGATGAAAGGGGTCAGGAATGTCATATACTTCCCCGGCTCACTTCCTTGACCCAGTGTGACCCATGGGTGTCATACAAGCAAGTGTAGAAAGGAATTCACTCCCTTGCCCCCTTCTCCCAACACATACTTCTCAGAGACAGCCCTAAAATCATTGGCAAGAGAATATCTACAAGCAGGTCAGAAGAACAGGTCATTTCTGCCTTAGAAAAGGTCTGTGGTATCTTTCCCTCAACAAGGAGCAAGACCCCATTAAAAGTACCAACTGAAGCACAGATAACATATGACTACAGAATAATAGACACACAAACAGAGGTGTGTGTCATTTCTGATGGGAAAATGCATGTTTTCTGTTTCTTGTGTGGTTCTTTCCCAAAAAAGCAACTGTAAAGTATGTGCATGCATACCCTATAAGTGGGTACACTTCTAAGTGATGAATGTGTATTGCTGTCACTGTAGACTTTGGCAACTATTTGAAGTTCACACTCATAGCAAAGAGAAGTAGGAGAGGGACATCTGCTTTCCTTAATGCTGCACTGCAGAGTATTGTGAGTCGTGTGCTGCAGAGTTACACACCACCCAAGAAATGTGTTCAGTGGGCCAGGCTTCATAGGTTACCCCATGAATACAACTATGTTTTTCAACCATTCAAAGCAAAGAGGACTAAGGAGGCTGAAAAACAGAGGCCACGGTGTCATTTTCCAACTTTTATTACCTGAGTGAATTTGGGGATATTATTTGATTTCTGTGTAGTTCAGTTTCCCCATCTTTCCAATAAAGATAATAGTATCTACAAGTCAGAACTGCTTCAATAATTAAGCAAGAGCTATATAAACTGTGTAATATGATGCTTGTTAAAAATCAGCTAACATATCTATTCATTCAAAGATATTTATATCTACCATGTGCCAGATTGTATTCTAATACAAAGAAATCCTTTAAATAAAACATAACATATTATCTACGTTCTGTGATAAATTCTAAAGCTGAGGTGGGTAAGAGGAATTCCTGAATAGGTTCTATGTGTAAACTTTGCTAATAATGACAGTGAGATAAAGACGTGAATGTTAGAACAGAGTTAGCCAAGGACAAAGGTGAAGTGTTTCAGTTCAGGCTGCTGTAACAAAAATATCAAAAACTGGGTGGCATAGCAATTCATTTCTCACAGTTTCAGATGCTAGGGAGTCCCGAGGTAAGGCGCCAGCAGACCAGGTGTCTGGTGAAGGTCCTCTTTTTGCTTTGCAAATGGATGTGTTTTCATTGTGTTCTCATGTAGTGGAAGACAGAGAGTGGGAGCAAGCTCTGGAGTCTCTTCTTATAAGGATACTGACACCATTCATGATTGTTCACCCATCTTGACTTAATTATGTGCCCAAGACCCTGAATACTAATGCCAACACATTATAGATGAGAATCTAAACATGAATTTTAGGGGAGATAGAAACATTCCATCTGGAACACAGGTGAAGAGAGTTTCAGGTAGAGGAAACAGTGAATGCAAAGGTCCTGGGGTTGGAAAATGTCTTGAGCTTGAAGGGGGTTAAAAGAACAAGAAGAGAAGATGAGATGAATAAGGTCATGAAAAGACTGAGCAAGAGGAGTTCTCCAGGCATCAAATGGTTGTAGCTCCTTCTCTGATAGGGAAGAGCCACTGGAGCATTGGGAGCGCCTGACTGATTCATCAGCATCTTTCTCGCTGCTGATTGAGAAAAGAGGGAAAGGAAACAGAAGCCAAATTTGCAGGCTACTGCATAATACAGGAGAGAGACAGTGACTAGAACAGGAGTGGTACCACTGAAGTTCCTGAGATGTAACTCAGTTCTGGTTAGTGGTGAAAAGTAATTGATTAATGTTTGAGAAAGATCCACGATATATAAATCACAATTTAATTCTTGAAAAAAGCAATGTCTTTCTGATATAGAAATATTTTGAAGTTGAAGCAAAAGTGTTAGTCATGTCTAAGTAATAGCCATGTTTAAAGTACCTCTTCCATCCCCCAAATCCACAGAGAATGCCATAGACATGAATAACCCACATATGGGCCACCACAACATATCAGCACTGAGTTCTTTGGAAAGATATTCTAGTTTTTGATAACGTATCTCAAAAACTGAGATCTCATTCTCCACCTGTTTTGGTGGCAAGATCTCAAATGTAGAGTAGGCAGAGATGAGAGAATCTCAGCATGCTGGTCCAGTTCTGTGCCACACTATTTCCATTTGACTACATCTGCTATCAACTGGAAATAACAATGAAGATTTACTCCTTATGAAAACACAATTTTAGCTAACATGACTTTAAAAACCTCCTACTTATTATATAAGATTTTTCTTTTAGCTTTAGTGGATTTTTACAATTAAGAAAATAGATGTAATATAGCAACTCTGAATTCTACTGCTGAAAGCAGGGAGACAGGGAAAGACTGCATGGGTCTGCCGGTTTCTGGAGAGGAAAGCTTCCCTCCACGGCGGGAGCGGGTCTCGTGCGGCTGTCCCTTCTTTGTCTTGACCAGTGCAGGGTCATAGAAAGAACACCCAGTTGAAAGTCAAGGACTGGTTCTACTGCTGGTTCTATCACTAGCTGGATCCATCACTGAATCTCTATCAATACTGCAGAATTCCTTCCCATTCCACCTTTCTCGGACTTGTTGGTTACCTTTCCTTAGTTCCATCAAAAATTGGAAAACTGTGGAGAGCTTGTAGAACAAGATATTCTTTGCTGCTAATTGAAAGAACACCAGTGTTGTGATATGGGGGGAAACCTCTGGGTTCAGGTCCTGCCTTCTGTGACTTTTTCATGGCATGTAAAAACATCTAAGACCCTCATGGCTCCCCTTCAGCAGGTGGATTGAGCAAAGCAGCCCATAGGCCTTGAAATTTACTGCTGCTGTTTTCTTGCACAGCGGCCAGAGCTGTCTAGTGTGTTAACCTTCAAGAGAATTTGAATTATTTTGTTTTGAGTTTTGAAAAAAGGAAATAAGGGCATTTTTTTCATCAGCAGTAAATGATGTTAGAGGATAATGTGGTAATGTATTCAAAGTACTAAAGAAAATTAACTGCTAACCTTGGGTTTCATTTGAACTGTGACTCTCAATGAAGGTGAGGGTGAACCAGCAATTAAGATTCATAAAAATCCACCACCCTTGCTGAAAAAAACCGAAAGGATATAGTTTGGTAAGAAAGAAAAGATTTCAAGGGCCAGCACTATGGCATAGTAGGCTCTGCCTCTACCTGTGGTGCTAGCATCCCATATGGGCCCCAGTTAAAGTCCTGGCTGCTGTACTTCCCATCCAACTCTCTGTCAATGTCCTGGGAAAGCAGTGGAAGATGACCCAAGTGCATGGGCCCCTGCACCCACGTGGGAGACCCAGAAGAAGCTCTTGCCTCCTGGAATTGAATTGGTCCGAGTTGTGGTCATTTGGGGAGTGAACCAGTGGATGGATAGTCTCTTTCTCTGTCTCTCCATCTCTCTGTCTGTAACTCTGCCTCTTAAATAAATAAATAAATCTTTTAAAGAGAAAGAAAGATTTCAAAGGAAGAAATAGAATGCAAGGCACAGTTGTAAGCATAGAAATTGATGAAATGTGCTGGCAAATACATTGCAATTAGTTTGTGCTTAACACCAGGGGGAAATAAAACACTACATACTATCTACATGAAAGACAAAAGAGGGATGTTAGAGGTCACTACTTAAGAATTAAGTGAAAACATTCTATTATTCAACTGTACTGTAGAGTTGATATTGACATGAACTATGAGAGAGAGATCTATTTCTTGAGCTTAGGACAAGAAAAGAGTTATAGATTAATTTATTAAAAATACAGTATGTTTTTAAAACTTACCTGTTGGGAGCCAGTGCTGCGGCTCAATAGGCTAATCCTCTGCTTTGCGGCGCCGGCACACTGGGTTCTAGTCCCGGTCGGGGTGCTGGATTCTGTCCCGGTTGCGCCTCTTCCAGGCCAGCTCTCTGCTATGGCCCGGGAGTGCAGTGGAGGATGGCCCAAGTACTTGGGCCCTGCACCCTCCTGGGAGACCAGGAGGAAGCACCTGGCTCCTGGCTTTGGATCAGTGCGATGTGCCAGCCGTGGTGGCCATTGGAGGGTGAACCAACGGCAAAGGAAGACCTTTCTCTCTGTCTCTCTCTGTCACTATCCACTCTGCCTGTCAAAACAAACAAACAAACAAAAACCAAAACTTACTTGTTGGAGAGGCAAAGAGAGCACCTGCATTTGTTCATTCCCCCAAATGCCTGCAAACTTCCTGACACCTGGTAAGAAGGGAGTGGTCTGTGGCAGGACCCTCTTCAGTGGAGCCAGATTCTTGGGTCCCTGGACATGCTGGGCCACCCAAAAACAGCTGCGTGGTCTGAGGTTATAGACCGCACAGACGTAGTGCAGTGAAGGTTCTGACGTCAGAGGGTCCGAACAGTCTAGCACTGTCTGGACCAAAAAGGAACACTAAACTTGAGGACTCGGAACAGCAGGTGCTGGCACACCCTGCTCCTCCAGGTTGCTTCTCACGAGAGGCAGAGAGGTGGCCATGGCATGCTGTGTGGGCAGGTGCTCCTGAGAACAATTGCCAGACTGCAAGGTGGCACAGGGAGGGTTCTGGGCCATGTCTTGGATGCTGCTCACTCTGGGAACTCCCCTAGCTGGGACTCCCTCCCGGGGACGACACAGGAAAGCAGCTGTGCAGGCTCCGTTGGTCCCCTTGGCTGCCTGTAGCTCACATCTCGTTACCCAGTCTCAGCACCTGGGGGCCCCGGAAGGCCTTGTCCACCTAAGCAGCAGACTCCCTGGTTGCTCCCTGGGCCATGCTGAGCCTTTGCCCCCTGGCAGGGCTTCCCTGCTCTGCATGCACCTCACACGGGGGTTCCCTGACTGGTGGGGTCTTGTCCAGACTTGGGAAAAGTCTTTCCAGTAGCTGCTTTTAGGTGTATGTGCAGGAAGCTGCTGGTTTGGGAGGGTGATAATATGAAGGGGGAAGCTCTTTTTTTTTAAGATTTATTTGTTTATGAAAGGCAGAGGTACAGAGAGGCAGAGGTAGAGAGAGAGTGAGAGAGAGAGAGCGCATGTGCGCACGCGAGAGGCCTTCCAACTGCTGGTTCACTTCTCAGATGGCCACAACGGTTGGAGCTGTGCCAATCCAAAGCCAGGAGTCAGGAGCTTCCTTGGGGTCTCCCATGCGGGTGCAGGGGCCCAAGCACTTGGGCCATCTTCCACTGCTTTTCCAGGCAATATCAGAGAGCTGGATTAGAAGTGAAGCAGCCGGGACTTGAACTAGCACCCATATGGGATGCTGGCACTGCAGATGGCAGTGGTACCCTCTACGCCACAGCGCTGAAGCTCTTTGATGTCCATGCCGTGTCCAGCCACCCCAACCCCCTGTCCAGTGATGAGCACAATGGTCTGATGTTTGATTTTTGTATTTTAAAAAAATAAAGATAAATGGATATTTTAACAAAAAAAATAGATAATAAAAGCTAGAGCTGGACTGCGCTAAAGCCAGGAATTGGGAATGTAATCCAGGTCTCCTATGTGTGGGGCAGAATCCCAAATCAGTTGAGTCATCACTACTGCTTTTCAGAGTTCACATTAGCAGGAAGTTGGAGTGAAGTGCCAGAACTGACAACAGAACGCAGGTCTTAAATGTGGGAAATGGGCATCTTAACCTCTTGGCTAAGTGTCCATTCCTGTGTATGTTAATGAACAGACTAGTTATATATGATGCAGCTTCCCAGCTAGTTCAGGGAAAACTAAAGGTAGCACAACTGAAGGCATAAGAAGAGAACAAATAGGCAGACACATCTTAAGAAGTAGAAGAAGGAAAATAAGAGAGTTGAAATAAATACAAATAGATCAGTAATTAAAATAGTTATAAACAGATTACATTTATCCCTTAAAAATTCTGAATTTACTGCTGAATTGGAAAAATCTGAGCTAATAAATAGGCACAATTTGTACACAAAAAGAAATCTAAAAAAGTGGGCCTTAGATATTAAGATAGGTAATCACTTTTTATTTTTATTTTTTTTTTTGCTTTCAAACTTTTATTTAATGAATATAAATTTCCAAAGTACAGCTTATGGATTACAATGGCTTCCCCCCCATAACGTCCCTCCCACCTGCAACCCTCCCCTTTCCCACTCCCTCTACCCTTCCATTCACATCAAGATTCATTTTCGTTTCTCTTTATATACAGAAGATCAGTTTAGCATACATTAAGTAAAGATTTCAACAGTTTGCTCCCACACAGAAACATAAAGTGAAAAATACTGTTTCAGTACTAGTTATAGCATTAAATCTCAATGTACAGCACACTAAGGACACTAATTCAACACTAATAATAGCAGTATTTCTTTATTGTTTGACCTCACTTGTACTGAATTTTATATAAATGTACCGCCTTACAAATATTCTCTATTTGAGTATTCACATTTTGTACATACACACAGAGATCTATAATTTTTGTTGTTTCTCAGAACATATTTATATTCTTCATGTTAACTCATTCTCTAAACTTTATTACTAAGAGAGTAGAAATCATCTTTAACCTATGTATTTTCATTTCTGAACCATACAATTCATTTTTTTTTTTAGATTTTTTTTTTATTTGACAGGTAAAGTTATAGACAGTGAGAGAAAGAGACAGAGAGAAAGGTCTTCCTTCTTTTAGTTCACTCCCCAAATGGCCACTACGGCTGGTGCTGCACCTATCCAAAGCCAGGAGCCAGGTGCTTCCTCCTGGTCTCCCATGTGGGTGCAGGGGCCCAAGCACTTGGGCTATACTCCATTGCCCTTCTGGGCCACAGCAGAGAGCTGGACTGGAAGAGGAGCAACCGGGACTAGAACCTGGCGCCCATATGGGACGCCGGTGCTGCAGGCGGACGATTAACCAAGTGAGCCACGGCGCCAGCCCCCATACAATTCATTTTTAACAGTTAAAAAATATAACCTTATAATAAAAGTCTAATTAACCTGTGTGTAAAGCCTGTGTATAATGTTCTGCTACATTTAGAAAAATGATTCAAATCCTTACTCTGGTTTAAGGGTTTCTGGATAATTCAGACTCTTTTTAGCTGATCAACTTTTTTACATATTTGTATTTTTTCTATCTTTATATAAAGGGAACAACATTTCATGTATTTCATGTAAGGTTTTAAGAGCATAGTGATACTTTCCACTCTGCCTGCCATCCCTCCCTCACTCCCCTCTTCTTTTCTTTTTCTTTCAATTTTTACAATGACAGACTTTCAATTTACTTCATAATCACAAGCTTAACCCTCCACTAAATAAATAATTCAACAAATATTAAGTAAAAAAGCCACTGTTCCTCAGGGGTATAGACAAGGGTTATAAACAATAATCAATATCAAAATGTCAATTTTGCCCATATGCATTACCTTTTTTTTCCGTACTGTGTATATTATTTACCTTAAATCAGGGAAAAACATATGGTATTTGTCATTTCAGGACTGGTTTATCTCACTGAGCATAATGGTCTCCAGTTGTATCCATTCTGTTATGAAAGACAAAATTTCATTCTTTTTTGCGGATGAGTGGTATTCCATTGTGTATCTGACTACAATTTCTAGGACTGGGTAAAGAAACAAACACATGTTTTTTTTTTTTTACCTCTCCTACTAATCCTCCTGCCATGTGCATTGCCTTTCAGTTGCATGGGTACAGCGAATGATTTTTCACATGAGACCTCTACACATACTCTTTCCTCTCCCTGGACGGCTCTATCGTGGTTCACACAGTTGAGCTGATTAAGTCTATGTTTCATGGGGACTAAATCCTGAGGTACTGGGGCATTTGATTGAGTGTTATTGCTGGGTGTGTCTGATGGGCTGTTTCTGGATGAGAGTAACATTTGAATCAGTGGACTCTGTTAAGCAGTATGCCCTCCCCAATGTGGGTGGGCCTCATTCTACCATTGAGGCTAATTTTTCTTTTTGTCTGTCTTCAAGCTGAGACAATGATCTTTTCTGCCTTTACACTTGAACTTGAACTGGAACTTACTCCCTCAACTTTCCTGGGTCTCTTAACTTACTGACATCAGATGTTGAGATGTTGTAACTGTGTGAGCCAAGTCCTTATAGAATCTCTGTTCCTCTCTCATACACACATTCATGCACATACTTTAATAGATCAAGCCAACATCATGTCCTACCTGAACCTTTGTAACAGCTTTCTAATTGGTTTCCTTGCCTCTAGTCTTATCCTATTCCCATTCATTTGTTATATTACCAGCTAAGTGATTTTCCCAAGACACAAATTTAACCACCTGATGATTCCATGTCCCACAACTTAGGAGATAAAGTTCAAACTCTTTTATATAGTATACCATGTACTTTATGACTCAGCTCTATCAAATGCCATTCAGATTCATGAACATGACCTTGGGTCTTTCACATGTTCTTCCTTTACCCTGAAATCTACCCTCTTTGCAAATTCCTTCAGTTCCCTCCTTTCTCATCGACACTTCCCTGACCCCTCTGCTCTCTCAGGCAGAAGCAATGGCTTTTGGAGCCATGTTCTCATAGCACTCATAGGAAATTTGTGCCGTGAGGTGTGACGATGAATGTTAAACATGCTTACATGTCTGGATTCCTCAGTGGGTTGTGGGCAACTTGAAAGCAAATAGCCGAGTTTGTGCAAGCTTCTGTCTGCACTGACCAGCACAGAGCCTGTTACAGTGGAAGCACTGTAATAAATCTTTACTCAGTAAATGAATATTGATTAAATGAATGACATATGTTCAACCAGTTTCCAAGGTGACACAGTTATCAGTGGCAGTACTGACCCAAAATTTCAAATTTCCACTGGAGCAGGTTTTCACTAGACTGAAACACCATTGTCATGTAATCAATGATTTTTGGTGGGTCTGGGAGAGAAAAAGCAAGAAAATGTACCCTGGGTTAGAGAGGTGAGTTACAGCCACTTTGGGCTCTCAACCTATCTATGCTTACCTTAAAAATTTTGTTACGCACTCCCTGAAAAAAAAAAAAAACAAACTCCAATTAGAAGTCAAGTGTGTGTGTATATATATGTGTATGTGTGTGTGTGTGTATATATATATATATATATAGGAGTGAGGTATAAGTAATAATAAGAGAGAATTTACGGTCAGGCAGATTTGGGTTTGAATATTTATCTCCTCTTTCATCAGCCATGTTTACAGATGAGGAAACTGAGGTACAGACTGTCATTTAACCACAACGTGCCTCAGTCTCCTCATCTGTAAACCTGGGGCCCTATTTGAAAAGTTTTAGTGGGGATGATACCAGAAGACTGACCCTTGCGCTGGTGCAAGTGTTCTCAAATTCAGATTCCATTTTCTGTGTTTTCCAGAGTTTGGTCTGAAATCCCAGCACACCAAAGTGGCTTTTCTGGTGTAGGGCAGATGGTTGTTGCTGATGAATTGTCTGCATTTCACACGCACCTTAACAGCTCCGGGGTGTCTTCACATTAGAGCTCCTTATCACTCATTAGCACCAAGGCAGGAAAGCAGATAAACCTCACCCCTTACTAGGCCCTCTAACCCAACTGGAGGAAACCTCCATTTTCTTTTATCATCCAAATTGTGCCCTGAAAGGTTGCACTCTAACCCAAGGGCTTAATTTATCTTCTGTTAAAAGGAGCAGTTTTCCCTTACATGGAAGCTGTCCTGCTTGGAGTGTGCCTGGCGAGCCTGAGAAACAGCTCTGCCTGTTTCCTCTCAGATGCAAGGGCATGCTTCTTCCCCCTCACCCGACGCCTCCCACCTCGCAGGGATAGATGGGGCTGTGATTACAGACAGCTCAGGCTGCTAGTGTACACCCCACACTGTGAAGGTTGAAAAGTTGACAAAACACCATGAATGCCATTGTATGAAGTCAGCCTTGTGTTTGTTTTATCTACTGTACATCACAGTACACTTCCTGATAGCTGAGAGTTTGTGTTGTTTCGGCTAAATCTGGACAAATATGCATAAAATGTGTATTCAACCGATATTTCACTTAAAAACAAAGAAAGGTTTGTGTCTTTAGATTGCCCCAGAACCCGAGGGCTACTGAGAATTATAAATAAATTTGGCTTCACAAGCCTGCAGTCATAAATGACATTTTTTTAAAATGATGGAAGGGGGGAGATTTGAGTTGTACAGGAACCTTCCGTTTAATTCCCCTCCTCCCAAATATGTCCAAAATGTAAAGAAAGTGCCTTTAAATATAACCCTCAGTTGAAAAGGAGCTTTTGATTCCTGGTTATAGGGGGACGACCTGTTTTACTATTTATATCATTGCTTTGTTTTCTTAAAATTGATGCAGAAGGAACCCAGGTCCAGCTCTTTTAAAATCCTCTGTTTTATCACTCTCTGGTTGATGGGTGCAATCCAGTGTGAGGAAATTAGAAACATGTGGCGTAGATACAATACCTTCTTTTGAAAAGATAGTTCAAATATTCTAAAGAAAAATAGAAATGGCACTAAACAGCATAGCTCAAAATGTGCTTTCTAGATCAGTTGCCCAGCATCACCTGGGAACATGATCGAAATGCAGATTCTTGGGCTTTAGCCAGCACCACTGAAACAGAAATTTTGAGGTTAGGACCCAACAATCTGTGTTGTTGAGAGCACTCCCTGCCCCCACCCTAAGAATGCTGATGCATCAAAAAAGGGCTAAAAATGAGACGTGGACCACAGAAAACAGTAGCAAGGCACAAGGAAGCTGGAAGGGCCAGAGAACCCTGTGATTTGAGGGCACCTAACAGTTCAATGGCACAGTGGAAAGGTGCTAACCAGGCGTTTGGCTTCTATACTTCAGTAGTCCTTGGTTTTGGTTTTCAAGTCTGAAATGGGCAGGCTAATAGCAGCTTCTAAGGGCAGTGGGAAATCCAGACCAAAGCAAGCAAGCTAGAGTCAGACAAGGCAGCTGGGAGTATCACTCATGCTTAGACTTTTTAAAACACTTAGTCTATAGAGTTATTTTGACATAGATAGGACATGAAATTAAATAAGTGCATAGAAATAAATTACTAAATGTGTTGAGAGTACACTTTTGCTTCCTATATGTGAGAATAACTTATAATAGAAAATAAGCCCATGTGGAAAGAAACAAGAAAAGCTGAATCAAACATAGAAAGTATGTATTTGAAGGCCTGGGAAAGGTGTCTAAGCATTCAGATCCTGGAAAGAAAGGAAGCTCACAGAGAGAGGACTAACTTATGCATCCAATTTTCCCTTGAAGGTGAACATGCTATATGAACCAGCAGTTCCATTTGTGAGCATAAACCTTGCAGAAATGCATACAGAAATGCAAAAGATGTATATATGACATTTCATAAATGCACTATTTGCAGTAGTCTCAAACTGAAAATTACCCAAATATCCATGAAAAACAAAGTGATGAATTAACTGTGTTATAGTCACACACATGAGATATTGAGAATCAATTAGCTAGAGCTACATGAAACAACATGAATGGATCTTACGAGTATAACATAATATCTCCCAATTACATGAAAAGATAGTCTATGGTGTTAGAAATGAACATAGCAGTTACTTTGATCTTTGATCATGGCGAAAATAGGAGTGAGAGGTCCAATTGGATTCTAATTGTGTTGTCATCGCTGGATCTTGCACTGTCTTGTTCACTTTGTAGAGATTCAGCTGGCTGAACACTTGTGATTTGGGCACTTTTCAACATGTAGGTTAACAAGATTTTTTTTTTTTTTTTTGACAGGCAGAGTTACACACAGAGACAGAGAGAAAGGTCTTCCTTTTCCGTTGGTTCACCCCCCAAATGGCCGATATGGTCAGCACATTGCGGCTGGTGCACTGCACCGATCCAAAGCCAGGACCCAGGTGCTTCCTCCTGGTCTCTCATGTGGGTGCAGGGCCCAAGGACTTGGACCATCCTCCACTGCCTTCCCGGGCCCCAGTAGAGAGCTGGACTGGAAGAGGAGCAACCAGGACAGAATCCGGCGCCCCAACCGGGACTAGAACCCAGGGTGCTGGTGCCGCAGGCAGAGGATTAGCTTAGTGAGCCAGCTGCGGCTGGTTAACAAGATTATTAAGAGGAATATGAAGGGTCTTCAACAAGTTAACAGAAATTTGTACAATGAAAATACTGTGCACAGATTTTTGAACATTTTTGTGCCAAAATAAACTTGTCTTTTAATTCTAATTTCCATGAGCTTTTGAAGTGCCCTTATATTTCTTTACTTATTTCTTTGACATTGTTGGAATGAATTCATCCAGTGTATCCAGGCCAACTAATGGAAGCACCACAGATTACCTGAGAGTAATTGAAGGCAGGAGAATATGGCTGTTAACAATCTCAGATCAACAACTATATAGGCCTGGCTACTCATTGCTCTGTGTCTTTGGAAAGGTCTTTAACTCAAGTCTCGGTATCTCCATTTCTGGAATGGCAGCAGTAGAAAGCAACCTAAAGGATAAAGTGAGGATTGAATGAAAAAGTCCATCTAAAGATCTGGTCATGGCGGGGTGGTTTAATGACCAAAAAAAAGAGGCTGATATCTAAGAAAATTGAAAAGCCTTCCCAAGATTCCTGTCCCTGTGACCACTTTTTGAGTAACAGAAATGTTACTATTACTCACCTAAAAATTAAATAAGGTGAGTTTATGTGGAGAGAGGGAGCAAAATAAAGAGACCATAAGAAAGAGAGGAAGGGAGGACAAAGGAGAATTAGTAGAAGTCATGAAATCATGACTGAGGAATATGTCAAATAGCCTGGGGTCTTGGACACTTGATAAAAACACCATTTGAACCAGGCAAGTTTGAAGTGCTGAGAAATCAAAACTATCTGGGAGAATTCTTCAACCGACTGATGGGTGTTGGTGAATACTCAGCTCCTTTTACCCCTAGAGCATGTGTGGCTCACTGTCTCCCAGAGATGCCTGGTGGAACTGAGGTCCCGTACCCACAGTGGTAATTTACTCAATGGCACATTGACTTTATTTACTACTTTCCCTTCCATGTATAACTTTCCTTCCCCTTATCAGATTTTTATGACATTATCTTCCAAACAAATTCCTCCAACTCCAATCCGTGCCTCATGACCAGTTTCTGGGAGTTTCTTTTCTTTCTTTTTTTTTTTTCTTTTTTGACAGGCAGAGTGGACAGTGAGAGAGAGAGAGACAGAGAGAAAGGTCTTCCTTTTGCCGTTGGTTCACCCTCCACTGGCTGCCGCAGCCGGTGTGCTGCGGCCAGCGCATCGCGCTGATCCGAAGGCAGGAGCCAGGTACTTATCTTGGTCTCCCATGGGGTGCAGGGCCCAAGTACTTGGGCCATCCTCCACTGCACTCCTGGGCCATAGCAGAGAGCTGGCCTGGAAGAGGGGCAACCGGGACAGAATCCGGTGCCCCGACTGGGACTAGAACCCGGTGTGCCAGCACCGCAAGGTGGAGGATTAGCCTATTGAGCTGCGGCGCCGGCCAGGAGTTTCTAAATGAAGATGACTTGCATGGAACAGCTGGTGGTGCACCCTTAGTTTTCTCTGGAATCTCCACCATGGCTGCCTCCTTTGGAAGCTATCATCATTCCTATACTGCTGAAGGGCCTACCTGGGTCCCCAGTACTCTGAATAGATTTGGCCACTGTGCATGTTCTGTGTGCAGCCCCTTGTGTTTTACATAAAGTGTCAAATGGGACGATTGTTCTGTTACCTAGGTAGCAGGCCCCTTCACTTTAGTCCTTGGATCCTGAAGGTCTAGCGAAGCCAGGAGGAAGCATTCTTGCTATCTGCCAGGGACTAAGGCCTCCTAATGTCTTTCCCTGCATCTCTTCACAATGTCCCAAAGCCTTCTGTCCACTTGGTAGTAACAGAAGTTTCCTGCTAATACTCATTTTTTTCTGAGAAGTTTTGCTTCCTCCTCTCTCTCCCCTCAAGTTAGACTTCCCCACTCTAGGACTGTGCATTTTATTGTTTCTTCTTTCCTAGAGTCTCCATATTGATCTATAGAATTAGTCGTGCTTTTGAACCCAGAATCATATGTGGGAATAAAGAGTTCCACAGGAATTGGCCCATGAAAGCACTGGGATGTTTTAATACACGGTTTTATGCCAAATCGACAACATCTTTGCCCCAGTGAAAGAATCTTCATTATTCCAATTTTTTCAGAACTTTATCTCTTTTCTCCTTGTGTACCATCTTAAACAACTGGAATGAATTTGCTTATAATTATCTACATTCAAGAATAAAAAGGATCTAATTGTACCTACTAGCCTAATTGAAACTCACAAAAGTGTACTAAATCTGACTGTAAAAGTATGCACCACTGATCATAGAATTATCAGGGTACCTCTTCAGTAGCAACACAATGACTCACTGAAGTACTGCTTTCTCTCTCCATACCTGTGAGTTCAGCACAGAATCCCACCCCCCACCCCGGAGATGGTGAGCAGTTAGTAGGGAAGAACAGGAGAGCATCTCAGTCATAGAAGGGACCTTAAGGACGTGTAGCCCAACTTGTAACCCTCCATGTGAAGCATTCTGTGTCCTCTAAGAGGCAGGGAAAACTTCCTGTGGAAGTGTGGGTTGCAATCCTCAAGGATACTTGTAAGTATCACATTATTAAAATAGCCACTGGGCAAAGGGCTGCGATTCCCCAAGCACTCAGGCGGCAGAGATGAGGTCATCTTCCTAAGGGTCAGCTGCATCCCCAGATGTGTTCTTACCTCAGCCGTCATTTGAAGACAGCCAAGGAACGGCTCATTGTGGGGAAAGTGCAGGCATCCATGCCCACACATCCACAGCAGACCCAGCACCTGGCTAAGCCTGGCAGCCAGGAGCAGCCCCGCCCCTTGTTCCCTGCCAAACATTGTGCTTTGTACTTGGCCAGTAATCAAGTTTTGCAGCCTTGGACAGCTAACCACCTTTTCCCAAAGGACCTCACCCACTTTACCTCAGCCCCACCCCATCCCATCCCTTGGCCAGACCTGTAATTACTGGATCTGAAAAGCATCCCAAGATACCACACGGGGGCAGGGCTGCCCCCCAGTGAGCAGCCAAGTTGTGAGGTCTTCTTTCTCCAACATTCCTCTTCTGTGACCATCCTGTGTCAGCCTCTCATTATTTCCCTCCAGAGACTATGGTAACCAGGCCTGCTTCTCATTCTGTTGGGATTAGAACCAGAACAAAATGGAGCCCCCAGCCCATGGCCTGCCCCCATGTCATCCTATGTCCATCTGTGTCCATGTGGGAGGACCTACACATGTCAGCATTCACCCCTCTCGCTCTTCCATGCAGAAACCCCCTTTGCCACCCTTAGACCTGTATATGTGCGCATGAGTCACCTCTAGGTGAACGGAACTGAGTAAGGGACCTTGCATGACCATCAGGACAGGGAATCCTCAGATCTTGATTGCTCAGTATGTAGCCTAGAAGCAGGGATGTCAGCCCTAGGAAGGCACATACACTTGATCATGAATACTCTCTGCTGAGGAAAGGCCAGCATTGAGCTCTCTAAAAGGGGAAAACCGGGATGGCCACTTCCTGTTCAAGGACATTGACACCAACTGACTCTAGTGTTTCCCGGCCTCTGATGTCTTCCTTCTTCCCACTGAAGACATTTGTGCTGGATCAAATCAACACTGCTTATGGTTCCCATCATCCTCTGAAAAATATGCAGTTCGCTGCTAGGTCTTCTGCAATTGGATTGCAACCTGGTTTCTCAATGCTTTCCTTCCCATATCTGAACCTTCTGACCAGCAAACAAGATCTGGAAGGTAAGACCCTGGGAGCAAAGGGCCATGAATGTAGTAACTGCTACAAATTGAGGGGTCTGCTTTCTTGGTTTCTCTCCACCTTGATAATACGTAAGTAATTATATGCTTAAAGTGATAAGTTCCCAAAAAACCTGTAAACATAATAACAAAAGTTAGAGTTTTCAATTTTAAATTGTAGGATTAATGAGAACATGACCTGTGAACAGAGAGTTGAAGATGAGGCAGTAGTTTGTAAGGCTACCTGAGGGAGGAAACTTAGAGACAGAGCGAATCACTAGTGCAAGCATCCTGTCGGGGGTATTTACTTGGTTAGAGAAAAAGTGGGGAGGTTAATGCACTGAGAGGTGAGCAAGTCATGGGCAGAGGGTTGGGAATGACACGGTGTCCAGATTGTAGGTAGTAGGACATCTTAAGCTAAAGAGTTTCACTCATTGATGAATGAGATAGGAGAGGAGGTTTTGGAGGGTCTTGGGCCCATAAGTGGTAACAGGATGGTTCTGGCTGCTGTTGTTGAGAATAGCCAGGATTAAAAACAGGACAACCAACTAGGAGGCTCCTGAGACGATGGTAATCAGTTCAACTTGGCCATGGTGTAGGTGGGAAGAAATGGCAAGAACTTGGATATATATAGAACATGGTTCAGTGGAATTTTCTGGTTTTCTTCATTTGAGGATAACATAACAACTGTGGGGTTAGTCCCTGTCACTAGTACTCATCAAAGAACAAAGAATACCTGTTGGAAACAGCTTCCTCCAGTAAATGCTGCTACTGATAAGAGATTACTGGGGGGCATAGTTCTTCTTCTTTTATTCTTGCGTGGCTTTTCCCTCTGATGACTCAGGCTCTCTATTTGCCCAGTTCCCGTTCCTGTGTCTCATCCATAAATGATTTTGGTGCCATCCACTGTCTTCTCATTTAGCTATATCAGTACCTTTGAAACACACAGGAATATGCCATTCCTAGGTACATCAGTAGACGGGTAACTGTGTAACCAAAAATGTTGATAGAATGGGCTTTGCTTAGTTGGAATTTGGAAGATAAAGCAATGCATCAGTAGTTAAGCGAAAGATCTAGTGACTGTAGTTATTTAATCATTGAGTTTTTGAGCTTTGACTTTTCCCTCTGAAAAATGGAGTGGGAAACATGCCCTTTCAGGACCATTTAATTTTACCTGTAGAGCTTCCTGCTTCCACCATTTGCCACCTGTGTCTTTATTTCCTTTCATCTTTCCTTAGCAGCTCAGCCTAAGGGAAATCTTTTGTCTCTTTGAATTAACTCTTCTTAGTTTTCTGCATTGTGTGCTTTTCTTTCCCAGTAGATGGCAGTATTCAGTTTTGTTACTTCTTTCCCCAGCTTGGAGTGCTGGGCCAGCGGTCCTTTCTGCGAACTTTGTGTTGTTTGCGCTAGAGGTGATCACAGAAGAGGAAGTAAATGGAGGGACTGATGAGCGATGGGAGGCCCCTCTGAAACCCTTGGCAATGCCAAGTGGCCTCACCTTGCTTCTTAAGCAGGTTAATTTAATTTAAGTTAGGAGCTGGAGATAGAAACAACTATGTTCCACATTTCAAAGAGTTATTGCAACTTATTTGATTTTGTGACTCTGTGATGTAGTTAATACAAATCTCATTTAACTTAGACCTTGAGCCTAGAAGTTGTATCAGGATGGCTTTGATTGCTGCTGTTGAGAATGGTCAGGGCAAGAAGCAGCAAGACCAGTTAGGCTACTGAGGGAGGCTGGTGGATTGGTTGGTGGCTTCAGCCAATAGCCATGGGTGGAGGCACGGAGGAGTGGCAGGGAGCTGGAAGTAGTAGAATGAACGCTGGGTCTGTTACATGGAGAACGGGAGTCTCCTTGGTGCTGTTGTTCAGTCACTGCAATCAAGGTTCTCGGTTCCTGCCTGCTCTAGGAATGACTTTATTCTGTGGACATATAGAAGAAAACTGACCCACATGCAGCTTTCAACACCTTGACAACAGATAAATCACAGGTTAGAGGCGGAGGGAGAACTAGATGCCAGATCTTTCGTGGGTGCTTCACCTCAACACTGACTGGGGATGGCGTAGAAACGTCTGTTTCAGTAATTGGGTTTATTTCTTCCCAGAGGAAACCCCCTCTAGGAAAACCAGTCT